>NW_027665850.1:0-36905 GCF_963924005.1 Protomyctophum bolini
GTGTGTGTGTTTGTGTGTGCATGCGTTGCTTTTCCAGACCTTAGTACCCAGGATATCATTGTGATAGTTTTGAGTGTGAGTGTGGCGGTCGTGACCGCCATCGCTCTGATCTTCTACAGGTAAACACCGTTAAACATTCATTATAAAGAATATAAACACCGTCATGCACTCATTATGAAGTCAATGGTAATTGATAGACCAGTCAATCTAAGATTTGACCCAAAGGAAATTGCAATAGTAATCGTTTTTTTATGATCCTTAATTATGGCCGTTTTTAGCCCAATGAGTGTTTTTTTTGGGCAAAACTAATGCTTGGCATGGATTCAGAATCATGAAAACCCCTAGTTTGACACATTAGATGCTTCTTTATAGGGTTTTAACCCATTCTGGGGCGGGAACCCCTTTTGGTGTTTTAAACATTATGTTATAATTTAGCTATTGAAAAATAGCAGATCTACACAAGCTCATAGCGCGCCACTTAGAAAATTCGTGAAAATATTTATTTCAGAAAACTGGAGGATTTAGAAGATTTTATTTATTTATTTTGAGGTCAGGTAATGGTATCCCTGAATTTACCATGATCCAAAATATATATAATATTCATTATATGTTATTTGGATGACCCTATATAAGGATCATAAAAATCCTTCTAATGATTACTATTGCAATTTCTTTTAGCTTAGATTGATGGCCTAATATAATGCTCTCATCAGATATAATATAATTTATTTTATATAACGTTATTATAATTCACAACCAAAGGAGGTAAGAAAAGGTAACACAGTGTGTGTGTGTGTGTTTGGGGGGGATTTAATGTCAGACAGAACAGAAAAGAGCGTCGCAGCCAGAAGAAATGGTCCCACCTCAACCCGGACCTGATTGGACCACTGGATGAGAAGGAAGTGTCCCTGAAGGTATGAATTATATCACACGACTCAAACAGAGGCTCTCCACAAACGCAAAGCAAAAAGTTACCAAGTTACCATGTTTACCCTGCAGGGTAACTGGACTAAGCTCAAGAACTTGTTTACAGCCAGGCCCTGCTCATAGAACATTTCATGGTAGAGGTTCAATGCCTTGCTCAAGGGCACTTCAGCGGTGGTCATTTTAACGTGCCGGTCCGAGGATACGAACTATAGCGACCTTCCTATATCAAGACCGCTCCGCAAACCGTTCGGCCACCGCTACTCATGTCAGAACAGCTTCGGGCAGGTTTGACGCAGGCTGAGATATAGATGGAAGTTCAGGTGAGAATCCGTGAGAGGATGGTGGTGAAGATAAGCTTTACAGATGGGTCAGATATAGGGTGTAAGTGTGGTGAGATTTTAGTCACCCATGGAATGTTGTCGTGTTAGCCTAGCCTAGTTTTACTCGAGTAAATATCATACGATTTTAGTCGACTGAATCCACATTTAGAAAAATATGGAGGAGAACAGACCATGCCTCCTGTATCCATGAACCGAGACTGAATGTTGTTCAGAATGCTCTCAAGCTTGTGCATTATTGTTTGTGTTCAAGAATGTCTTGTTAAATGTATGCACAAATAATAAATAAGTCATGTGTCCGCGCGTGTGTGTGTGTGTGTGTGCGTGTGTGTGTGTGTGTGTGTGTGTGTGTGTGTGTGTGTGTGTGTGTGTGTGTGTGTGTGTGTGTGTGTGTGTGTGTGTGTGTGTGTGTGTGTGTGTGTGTGTGTGTGTGTGTGTGTGTGTGTGTGTGTGTGTGTGTGTGTGTGTGTGTGTGTGTGTGTGTGTGTGTGTGTGTGTGTGTGTGTGCGTGTGTGTGTGTGTGTGTGTGTGCGCGTGCGCGTCAGATTGAGGATGAGAGGAAGGACAGCATTTATCACATGCACCGAGGGCGCTATGACAAAAAGGTACAAAATATGATTGATGATGATTTGTAAGATTTACACAAAGAAAACTGATATGCACGTAATGTAATGTAATGTTCTGTATCTCTCTGTATCCTTTTTAGCCCGTGATATTGAAAGAGTTGAAACTCACAGATGGAAACTTCGACGAGAGCCAGAAGATTGAACTCAATGCGGTAAGACCTGTTTCAGTTGTGACTAGTTATTCTTTGGAGTACTGTTTAACCCATTCTGACCGGGAACCCATTTCGGTGTTAGCATCATGTTATGCTTTAGCTATTGAAAAATAGCAGACCTACAAGCTCGTAGCGCGCCACCGAGTGGCGCGCTACGAGCTTGTAGGTCTGCTATTTTTGAAAAATCGAAGAACGACTGACATTTTTAGAATCTGATCTCAGGTCAGAATGGGTTAATCAGACCAGTGTGTGTCCAGTGGAAACCTCGTATGAATCTGATCTCAGGTCAGAATGGGTTAATCAGACCAGTGTGTGTCCAGTGGAAACCTCGTATGAATCTGATCTCAGGTCAGAATGGGTTAAAGGTGTATTCAGTGATTTCACTTAATTCAAATATCACTTTTAGTTTTGTTTTGTTGTGATAATCCTCCCTATAGTCCCTACTATAGAGTGTGCTGACCATATAAGGAGTTCCTCCATGTCCCCAGTTAACCCCTGGGGGTCAAAAAACCGTATAGGTTTCGTTTTGGGCTAGGTGGTCCCAACCTTCATCCAATCAGGATCGAGCGGGGGCGGGCCTTGGTGTGTGTGTGTGTGTGTGTACTGTAGTTGCGTGCATGTGCACATCTTGTTACCGGGGCGGACCGGGGCTTTTCCAAATCACCAAAATCACTGAATGCTCCTTTAATTCATAAAGTATTAGAACCCACTTTGACCGGGTGCAGGTCTTTTTTCCGACAGCATATTGATCCGAAACCTCAATCCTAACCTAACCCTAACCGCAAGCACGGGAGCAGCGCATGTCGGACCATCGCTTTTTCGCATCGCAGCGAATGTCCCCCCGCTGCGGATAGGATCGTTGCCCCGTCGGCTAGAATGCTGTCGGCCCACCATGATTCCTACCAAGCACCAGAATATCTACAGTTTTACAGTCGGGTGTATAGAAGCTCCATCGTTGCCGTTTCGAGAAAGGTAGAAAGAGAGAAACTAACAAGACACACATTAGATATCAACATACTGTACTGTACTGTACGGTATCACTAGCAGTGTGAAACAGTGTTGTTTTTGGCAGCAAATTTTGATTTTAGTTTTAGTCATATAGTCTTTTGAATAGTTTTCACGTCGTTTTAGTCGCATGGAATGTTTTAGTGTTAGTCTAGTTTTAGTCGACTAAATCTACAGTTGACTTAGTCGACTAAAATGTATTTTGGCGGGCCTTGATGCAGTCGTAATGGCTCATTTTACACTTGCTGAAAATAGCCGATCTACAAGCTCACAGCGCGTCGTGCTGCGACGCGTTATGAGCTTGTAGATCGGCTATTTTCAGCATGCAACCAAGTGTACAATTACTTGTACTGGATCTCTTGTCCACTAGTCCCTTCCTGACATTTTAGTCTAGTTTTTATTCGTTGACGAATTGTCAATACATTTAGTGTTGGTTTTTTGTCATCGTCATAGCTTGGTTTTGAACAAAAATAGCGAACATGGCAGATCTACAAGCTCACAGCGCGACACGTAGTGAGCTGGTCTTGTTGAGAGCGTTGATGTGAATGTGTGGAACGAACAGATGTAATCTCTCATCAGCCCCTCATTTGCTGATGAGATGGGCGACGGGTCATTCAGACATAATTTATGTTACCTTGGAGTGCTAGGGGATGGGCACACTGGTGGACATTTTGAGGCCTCCCTCTCATCTTTCCTACGTTCCATCAAATAAAAACAGAAAGACATTTTATATTTAAAATTATAGGATGTAGATTTCGTAACGAGCAAACCAATGAGCAAAATCACCCCTTATTAGTATGCCCTCCCAGCCCTTATTCAGATTACCGCTCTGTCAAACGTTACGCAAGTCTGTTACAACAACTCCATTGAGACATAATATCATTGCCTAATATAATGTGTAGCCACCAGTTTGCTTATCGTACCTTTTTAACTGCTCAGGGTTTAGCTAGTTGTTAGAGTTTGTGTTTTGTTGTTGGCAGGTTTAGGAATCTGTTATCTTCTCCCTGTCAAATGAGATTTATAGGACTTGGTCCTACAGACTGGGGGTAAACGAGTTTATCACTGGATAACACACAGGCCCCTTTTCCACCGGTTGGTTCCCAGTGGGAACCGTTTCAGTTCTTTTCCACCGGTTGGTTCCCAATGGGAACCGGGTCAGTTCTTTTCCACCGGTTGGTTCCCAATGGGAACCGGGTCAGTTCTTTTCCACCGGTTGGTTCCCAGTGGGAACCGGTTCAGTTCTTTTCCACCGGTTGGTTCCCAGTGGGAACCGGTTCAGTTCTTTTCCACCGGTTGGTTCCCAGTGGGAACCGGTTCAGTTCTTTTTGGTTTTTAGTCCATGAGCCAGAGCTCCAAAATTGGAAAGTTAATTATGAATTGAGTGGAGCAAAACCATACCTATATTAGATTGTTATCACCATGAAACTTCCCCAATTGAGTACTTACACGAAGACAATGATTTATTGTATTACTAATTTTACATTTTTAAATATGCAATTTAGGCATTGTGTAGGAAAATATGCAAAATAATCGAAAATATGAAAAAGCTATACTGTGGAAGGGTTATCATGTATTACATTTATTGTATTGATCCTATAAACAATTTAATATATAGGTCTAGTTTTTGCCACCAATTTTGGAGCTCTGGCTCATGGACTAAAAACATTGTCCTTTTATAAATTCTCCTCTGGTTTTCTGTATGTTTGTATATATTATATATTTGTATAAAATTGAGAGGGCAGCTGGGCATGTCTCCTACTTAAACGTAATAGCTATATCTCTCAGAGGTAAAAAAATAAATAATAATAATTGTTAGATTTATAATATTATGAACATTACAATCTATAAATATTATTTATAATCTCAGAGATAAATGAATGAGCCTATACACTACGGTATCTACTGTATACTTGTTGTACAACTACAGTACTGTATGTATGTGGTGTGAAAATAGCAAAAAGAGACGATTAACGATGTGGCATCGAACTTGTAGATCTGCTATGTTTTACTTATTTTCCAAATAAAATACATCAGGGAGGGATTGATTGATTGATTGAATACTTTATTGAAAATATATTTCAAAAGGATAAATTCACAAGAAAGCTTGTTTCCATTGTGGTCCTCTTGGGGAAAGGGGAAGGGGATGATGTTTATGAGGGCTAAGAGGGAACTTTTTAACAAAAATAGAGAAAATAGCTGCTCTACAAGCTCACAACGCGTCGCGCTGCGATGCGTTGAAAGCTTGTAGATCAGCTATTTCCGGGGCACAACCCAGCACTCTTTAGCTAGTGGAGATGCGGTGTGTGTAACGACATTGATTTCTAAACAAATTTGTTCAACGCAAAAATACTGTGTTCACGTTCAGGAGAATTCTCCTGAACGCATGCCTTCCAGCATGGCATGGAAAGGAGTAGCATTTTCATTTATTTCACCGTAGTAAAATAATAAGTAAATGCTGCATTCGTGGTCTGGAAAGGGAAGTTGTTTTACAGACGGGGTATGAAAGGGCAGGGGCTGATCGAAGCCCCCCCCCACCCTTTGATGTCTATGTGTGCACGTCCCTGTTTATGAGAACTTGCCCCCCCACTCATCCGTTCTCCAACATTCCTGCTCTTATTTCAGCTGATGCGCATCGACTACTACAACCTGACCAAGTTCTACGGCACTGTGAAGTATGAATACGGCGTGTACGGAGTGTTTGAGCTCTGCGAGAGAGGCTCCCTTAGGGTAAGTGATCACTCAGAGAGGCTCCCTTAGGGTAAGTGATCACTCAGAGAGGCTCCCTTAGGGTAAGTGATCACTCAGAGAGGCTCCCTTAGGGTGAGTGATCACTCAGAGAGGCTCCCTTAGGGTAAGTGATCACTCAGAGAGGCTCCCTTAGGGTAAGTGATCACTCAGAGAGGCTCCCTTAGGGTAAGTGATCACTCAGAGAGGCTCCCTTAGGGTAAGTGATCACTCAGAGAGGCTCCCTTAGGGTAAGTGATCACTCAGAGAGGCTCCCTTAGGGTGAGTCATCACTCAATTCAATTCAATTCAAAGGGCTTTATTGGCATGAGAAAACATACGTTTACATTGCCAAAGCAGAAAGAACAAAACAACAATACAGCAATACAATCAAAACAAAAATTATGTACTTTGAAGGTCAGAATCTTCAATAGATCAACTTCTGTGTACCAAGATAACTCGATGCAGGTATAGTGCAGGAATATACACAATGATTAGTCTTTAGGGTGGTTGTGTTCACTCAGAGAGGCTCCCTTAGGGTAAGTGATCACTCAGAGAGGCTCCCTTAGGGTAAGTGATCACTCAGAGAGGCTCCCTTAGGGTGAGTGATCACTCATTGTCGTCTGACTTTTCACAATAGCAGTCCTGTCATTGTGCTTTATGTGCATATATACTTTCCCAACAAGTAAGACGCGCAAGCGCGGGAAGCGAACGCAGCTCGTACATATTTGGGTTTTGGACGTATAGCTGCTTTGGGGACTCCTTATATGGTTATGGCTGAGTCATGGTGACGTAACAGCGGGACAGACACTTGCATCAATCACAAACAAATCACTCAGCTCCATATATGGGCACAAAAGCCAGACAGACAGACAGACAGACACACAGACAGACATGATCTGCTAGGTCTCATAGTAAGTGCTCACTGCGTTCGCAATCACTGCGTTCGCAATAATGTAAGATTATTTAGTATGGAACTCTACTATGTTGGGGGTGGAGGGGAGGATTTATTGCCGTATGCAAAAGGAGGTATACGTAGGTAGAAGCCCATGTCTAATGCCCCCATTTCAATGGACAGACTCACAGACAGTTGATGACTAAAATATGACGTATATTTAATCTGTTACTGAAACCACATTTTTGAAGTGTTAGCCGCCCCAATGCAAAAAAAATAAAGACAACATTTCCAGTAGAATGCTCCTGTATTTGAGGCCCACTAATAAACCTACTGTAAGTCTTAATTTTACAAGACAATGTCTTGTCTGTCATGTACAATATGTGTTGTATAGAAAGTGACCACTTGTGTAATATTTATCTCATTTTCATCCACAGCATGTTCTCGGAGATAAAATCTCCTACCCCGATGAAGCTTTCATGGACTTGGAGTTCAAGATATCAGTCATGTATGATATAGCAAAGGTACTTCTATTTACTGTAAATGTTGCTAATAGTACACTGTACTGTACTGTACACCGCCTTTTCTCAATCTCAAAGGCCCCCCCTAGCTCCCATGCAGTTTGATATGCATTCGGCCGCAGACCCCCATTTGATACACATCTTGTAAAGGTATATTCAGTGATTTCATCCAGGTTTCTTCACAGGGCATGTCATATCTCCACTCCAGTAACATCCAGGTTTCTTCACAGGGCATGTCATATCTCCACTCCAGTAACATCCAGGTTTCTTCACAGGGCATGTCACATCTCCACTCCAGTAACATCCAGGTTTCTTCACAGGGCATGTCATATCTCCACTCCAGTAACATCCAGGTTTCTTCACAGGGCATGTCACATCTCCACTCCAGTCACATCCAGGTTTCTTCACAGGGCATGTCACATCTCCACTCCAGTAACATCCAGGTTTCTTCACAGGGCATGTCATATCTCCACTCCAGTCACATCCAGGTTTCTTCACAGGGCATGTCACATCTCCACTCCAGTCACATCCAGGTTTCTTCACAGGGCATGTCACATCTCCACTCCAGTAACATCCAGGTTTCTTCACAGGGCATGTCATATCTCCACTCCAGTAACATCCATGGTTTCTTCACAGGGCATGTCATATCTCCACTCCAGTAACATCCATGGTTTCTTCACAGGGCATGTCATATCTCCACTCCAGTAACACCCAGGTTTCTTCACAGGGCATGTCACATCTCCACTCCAGTAACATCCAGGTTTCTTCACAGGGCATGTCACATCTCCACTCCAGTAACATCCAGGTTTCTTCACAGGGCATGTCATATCTCCACTCCAGTAACACCCAGGTTTCTTCACAGGGCATGTCATATCGCCACTCCAGTCACATCCAGGTTTCTTCACAGGGCATGTCATATCTCCACTCCAGTAACATCCAGGTTTCTTCACAGGGCATGTCATATCTCCACTCCAGTAACATCCAGGCCCACGGTCGCCTGAAATCCACCAACTGTGTGGTGGACAGCCGCATGGTTGTGAAGATCACGGACTTTGGCTGGAACACTATCCTCGGTCCCAGCAAGGGTGAGGTTTACACACCTGAGACCAGATTCTAAATAATGTCTTCTAGATAAAATAAATCCTGACTGTTTTCTGAAACATGTCAGTGGTTCTCAAACTATTTCATGTCAAGGACCCCAGAAATTATATGTACATGTGGCAGCCGACCCCCCCCATCTGAAAATATGCTGTTCCAGGGACCCCCCAAGAAGCAAGGATTTCAGTTAAAATCGTTCACTCTGAAAGAATATATATTCAAAGATTTGTGCCACATTTTCACGATATAAAAAAAAAAGCAGATCTACAAGCTCGTATCGCGCCGGCACTCTGTGCCGTGCTACGAGCTTGTAGATCTGCTATTTTCAATATCTAAAGTATAACATAACGCTTAAAACACCAAAAGGGGTTCCCGTGTCCTGTTGATCCTAAAAGTGAGAGAGCCAGAGACAAATTGTGCCACATTTGCAATGATCCAATTATCTGTAATATAGTCTATTAATTACTCTTGGTCTTGCCCGTGACAAATTGTATTTTTTTACACACCATAATAATGTTCTTATTTTGACCAAATAAGACCAAAATTACTGAATGTCAAGTATCCAGGTTTTCTTCAGAATATTATTTACCGTAGTACGACACTATGGCATATTTATTTATTAGGAGTCCAACTATAGTGACTATAGTCCAAATGTTAATTATTGCCAGGACCACCCATAAGTCTTAGAGTGTACAGTACAGGGGTCCTTTTGGTTCCATTTCAACACTCTTTCAACACTATTGTTTTATTGTCCACTCATTTTGTATGTCCTGTCCTGTCCTGTCCTCTCCTAGACCTGTGGACAGCCCCGGAGCATCTCCGTACGCAGGGCGTGTCTCAGAAAGGCGACGTCTACAGCTACGCCATCATCGCTCATGAGATCGTGTTGAGGCGGGGCCCGTTCTACACTCAGATGTGCTCGGATCATACAGGTAGGCCTGGCTGACATCCAAGATAATTAATCATTAATAATAATAATAATAATAATGGTCCAAGATCATTACTTGCGCAAGCAGAGCGTGCAAGTAATAATTTCGCCCGGTCTCTTCAACGTGACAGCCGTCAACCTTTTTCTGTGTAAGCAAATCTGTGCCTGGTTTGCTGGGACCAGATTACACAAATGGTCATCTGTGTAATCTGGTCCCAGCAAACCAGGCACAGATTTGCATACACAAAAAAATGGTTGACGGCTGTCACTTTTTGGCACCAAGTAACCACAGTATACTGCTAATCAAATTACAACTACATACTCTATATAGTATATGTATATGTACACGTATGTATACCAGAGTACGTGGTGTGTATATGTATGACTAGCTCTCAATGATGACGTAAGAAAAATGGACATCTGTGTAATCTGGTCCCAGCAAACCAGAGAGAGTCACATATCAATGATTTATTTTTCTGTAAAAAAGTAGGTAGGTAGCAAATATATAGTTACACGTAATGATTATACATTTCAAACGTTCCTTCACAGAGATACTGAAATGTGACAGTTTACAGCGGTCGAAAGTACTTGCTCTTGCGCACTAGTTGGCAGTAAGCAACAAGCAAGTATGCACTCGGCAGAGTGCAGTTCTAGTTATCTCTGCTGTCGGGAACTAACTTAAAAAAATGTCGGGACCTAACTTCGAGTTAAAAACATTTGCTCAGAAAGCATATATATTAAAATATTTGTGCCGCATTTTCACGATTTTTCAAAAATAGCAGACCTACAAGCTCGTAAGCACGGCACCGAGTGCTGCGCTATGAGCTTGTAGGTCTGCTATTTTTCAATAGCTACATTATTTATAATGCATAAAATACCAAAAGGGGTTCCCGCCCAGAATGAGTTAATAGCACAGGCAGACTCTTCACATACTAGAGCATGTCTGAAATAAGTGTCAGAGCTGAAATCGACATGTAAATATGAAACAAATGCTAAAACATGTAGCTAGGTGTAATGTTAGAGACTACAGGAGTGAACCTTTCAACTTCAAGCCTGTTTTCTCAACTCACTGTTTTCTGCAAGACATTACTCTATAATAGCCACATCTCCAAAACTGGACTGACCTCATGCTTCCTTCTATGCATGAGGAGTCCAAGCTGCTTCTTTTCACCTGACAGGGGGGGGGGTTTCTCCGGCTGGACGTAGTGCGTGGAAGAAACACGTTATTTCCGACCAGTTCCTTTCCCCTCCATCAGGCGCCCCGGCTGGCCAGGGGGAGGTAGTTTAGAGACCAGTTCCTCTCCCCTCCATCAGGCGCCCCGGCTGGCCAGGGGGAGGTAGTTTAGAGACCAGTTCCTTTCCCCTCCATCAGGCGCCCCGGCTGGCCAGGGGGAGGCAGTTTAGAGACCAGTTCCTTTTCCCCTCCATCAGGCGCCCCGGCTGGCCAGGGGGAGGCAGTTTAGAGACCAGTTCCTCTCCCCTCCATCAGGCGCCCCATGTTCAGCCAACATGAACACTTTTATCAGGCAGCGTTTTGGTCCAGACCTCCTTCAGGCATCTGAGCCTATAATGACTTCATTGCCTAGTAGAGACTAAAATGTTACCCAAAAGCACCTCCTGCTGGCCCGGAAATATGTTTACAATATCTATGTACATTTTGAATCCTCTGCCTCAGAGAAGATGCACAGAGTGGAGAATCCAAGCGGCCTGACTGTCTTCAGGCCAGACCTGAACCTCGAGACCGTATCGGAGACAGAGATAGAGGTAATAAAAGGCAATCCTCATCTATATTCTTATATTGTGACGGAGCAAATAAAATAATCTAAACTCTGATTGTGTGCCTAAATCATGCAAAATGGACCGTACGTCACAGGGTTAATTTCACTATAACCCTAACACAAGTTATTGAGTGTGTGTGTGTGTGTGTGTGTGTGTGTGTGTGTGTGTGTGTGTGTGTGTGTGTGTGTGTGTGTGTGTGTGCGTGTGTGTGTGCGCATGTTTAAATGTATACAGCTGTTCATGTTGATTAAGAACTTCTGGGATGAGGACCCAGAGCGGAGGCCGGATTTCAAAAAGATAGAGGGCATTCTTGGAAAAATATTCAGGTATGTACAGTAATACTGTAAACAATTCCAGGCACATGCCACATATAATATATAGGCTCTGGCCTGACGCGTGTTCAAGTCCCGCGCATGACGACCTTTGCTGCATGTCTCCCACCGTCTCTCTCTCTCTCTCTCTCTCTCTCTCTCTCTCTCTCTCTCTCTCCGTCTTTCCTGTCAATCTTCACTTAAACTATCAATAGCCAGCTGGACTGTGTGCCGCGGGTTCGACTCCCTAGCCCAGGGCAGGGTGCCCACACTTTTTTTTGACTTGCGAGCTACTTTAAAAATGACCAGCTTAACAAGATCCACCAAAAAAGTACTATACCATTGCTCAAAATTGTTTCAAAATGCAGCCTATATTAGCGGCACACATGGGGAATAAACGGGAGGAAATAGAACTGGTAGGGTTTTTAATATATAATATAACTTTATGATGCTATTGACTTCTGTAGTATTACATTGTGGGTTTGAGCAGACAGGCCCCTTTTTGATGCATGTCAATCAATCAAGTGGCACCTTAATTACAGTGGCAGATAAAAAAGACAGCCAAAAAATATATACTATTTATTTTTTAGGGTCATGTCATGTGATGTGGTCTACCTCCACAGCCTTTGTGATCTACTGGTAGATCACGATACACCTTTTGGGCACCCCTGCGCTAGCCCGACGGCCTCAGTTGCTACAGTCTGCCCAAAATGCTTGAATCGTGCCTTGCTGTCAGTTCAATATAATATTTCCGTTCAGAAATAATTATACTGTATTATATAACTGATCGAAGTGGCTCTGCACAGATGGGGCTTAAATAGCCCGCTGATTGGCATCTGGGCAGGGCCACCGTAGAGGATGTGTCTTAAAGAGATATCCATGTACACTGCCCCGTGGGGTCAGTTCCCGTACATATTGAACAATATGTAGTGGAGAGCCAGTCTCGAACACGATAGAGAACTGAACATGCAACGCTCATCATCTCTGGGAACTTGAATGTGCTTTAACCCATTCTGGCCTGGGCTGGAACACCTTTTTGGTGTTTGAAGTATTACGTTATACTTTAGCTATTGAGAAATAGCAGATCTACAAGCTCGTAGCGCGGCACCGAGTGCCGCGCTACAAGCTTGTAGGTCGGCTATATTTTTCTTTCAGAGTGAACGTTTTAACTAAAATCTTTGCTTCTGGGGAGTCACTGCATGAACAACATATTTTCAGATGGGGGGTCCACGGTCAAATACAGATAATTCTGGGGGTCCTTGACGTGAAAAAGGTTGAGAACGACTGACAATTGGAAACATGGGTTTTTGTGAAAACTGTCATGATTTAGAATTTTTTAGAATCGGTCTAAATGGGATGGGGTGGGAACCCCTTTTTGGTGTTAGCATCATGTCATGCTTTAGCTATTGAAAAATAGCAGATCTACAAGCTCATAGCGCGCCACCGAGTGGTGCGCTACGAGCTTGTAGGTCTGCTATCGAAGAACCACCGACATAGAAACATGGTTTTTCAGAAAACTGTCAGGATGTAGAAGACCTTTTTAGAATCTGATCTCAGGTCAGAATGGGTTTTAAATTGTTCCGTGTTAATCCTAATGGGTTTTTTTGGGGGGTGTCGTGTGTGTTTCTCCTTATCTCAGCAACCTGCACAACCAGGCCATAACCCTAACCATAACCATAGCCCTAACTGTAATATATCAGGTTCTGTAGTATTTATGAATGGACACGGACACAGTGTTTCTGTTTAGATGCCGGGTTATTTACTGAATGAAAGCGGGAGCATACATGGGTTGGTGCGCATGCGCCGTTGTGCTGGAATGCACCATGAACAGTTGTCAACAGGGGGAGCCTTGGTATAGCATAATATGTAATAAAGCCAATACATTACACTAACCCTAACCCTTATCTCAGCAACCTGCACAACCAGGCCAGCGAGACGTACATGGACAACCTGATCCGACGGCTGCAGATGTACTCCAGGAACCTGGAGCACCTGGTGGAGGAGAGAACCTCGCTGTACAAAGTAGAGAGAGACAGAGCTGACCAACTCAACTTCATGCTGTTACCTGGGTGAGTACAGTAGACAGAGAGACAGAGTACAGTACAGAGAGACAGAGTACAGTACAGAGAGACAGAGCTGACCAACTCAACTTCATGCTGTTACCTGGGTGAGTACAGTAGACAGAGAGACAGAGTACAGTACAGAGAGACAGAGTACAGTACAGAGAGACAGAGCTGACCAACTCAACTTCATGCTGTTACCTGGGTGAGTACAGTAGACAGAGAGACAGAGTACAGTACAGAGAGACAGAGTACAGTACAGAGAGACAGAGCTGACCAACTCAACTTCATGCTGTTACCTGGGTGAGTACAGTAGACAGAGAGACAGAGTACAGTACAGAGAGACAGAGTACAGTACAGAGAGACAGAGCTGACCAACTCAACTTCATGCTGTTACCTGGGTGAGTACAGTAGACAGAGAGACAGAGTACAGTACAGAGAGACAGAGTACAGTACAGAGAGACAGAGCTGACCAACTCAACTTCATGCTGTTACCTGGGTGAGTACAGTAGACAGAGAGACAGAGTACAGTACAGAGAGACAGAGTACAGTACAGAGAGACAGAGTACAGTACAGAGAGACAGAGTACAGTACAGAGAGACAGAGCTGACCAACTCAACTTCATGCTGTCACCTGGGTGGGTTCAGAGGAGAATGACCTA
Source organism: Protomyctophum bolini (assembly GCF_963924005.1). Taxonomy (NCBI): domain Eukaryota; kingdom Metazoa; phylum Chordata; class Actinopteri; order Myctophiformes; family Myctophidae; genus Protomyctophum; species Protomyctophum bolini. The sequence goes on from NW_027665850.1 coordinate 14,026, forward strand.
TAGCCCACCAACCAACCAACCTCATTTCATCTTCTACTCAGGCTTATGTGAACACCCCAGACTGTTTTTAAGTTGCTCAATTCAGTATTTACGTAGATGTAATTTGATGATATTCATTTGAGCTGCCCTGTCACCCTTCCTTTATACATTACAAACCCATTGTAACGTCAGTTCAAACTACATTTTAACCAATTAGATTCATCGAGAACACCTGTCCTTTTTGTCAAAGTGAAAACGGTCCCTTTAGTATCTTTACGTTTTCTCCATATTTTGTGGTGCTGACAGAATGTACTGTAGTACGGCAAACTGTAACTGTCCCTTTTTGCCTCCCCCTGGCCAGCCGGGGCGCCTGATGGAGGGGAAAGGAACTGGTTGGAATAACGTGTTCCTTCCACGCGCTACGTCCAACCAGGGAAACTCCCCCCTGTCAGGTGTAAAGGAGCAACTTGGACACTCGGGCATGAAGGAAGCATGAGTTCAAGTCCGTTGCTCTCCCCATGTCCCCCATACATGGGGACTAGGTTGGTCTCCCCTTGTCCCCCATATATGGGGACTAGGTTGGTCTCCCCTTGTCCCCCATATATGGGGACTAGGTTGGTCTCCCCTTGTCCCCCATATATGGGGACTAGGTTGGTCTCCCCTTGTCCCCCATATATGGGGACTAGGTTGGTCTCCCCTTGTCCCCCATATATGGGGACTAGGTTGGTCTCCCCTTGTCCCCCATATATGGGGACTAGGTTGGTCTCCCCTTGTCCCCCATACATGGGGACTAGGTTGGTCTCCCCTTGTCCCCCATATATGGGGACTAGGTTGGTCTCCCCTTGTCCCCCATATATGGGGACTAGGTTGGTCTCCCCTTGTCCCCCATATATGGGGACTAGGTTGGTGGAGGGTGTGTAGAGCCCAGGATCACATTAGATGATTGACACAGGGGTGAAAAATGGGTTGCAAAATCATGGGATAAAAAAAATATATATAAAAAAAACAAAAAAAAAACTGTCCCTTTGTGACTTTCTCTTTTCCGACCCTTCTCACTCCCATGTTACCCTTCACCCCCCCTGGTGGTCCAGTCCGGTGGTGCGGTCCCTGAAGGAGACGGGTCGCGTGGAGCCGGAGCTGTTCGAGGAGGTGACGGTCTACTTCAGCGACATCGTGGGTTTCACCACCCTGTGTCACTACAGCACGCCCATGGAGGTGGTGGACATGCTCAACGACATCTACAAGAACTTTGACAGCATCCTGGACGACCATGACGTGTACAAGGTACAGAGCAACACGTTGGTAGTGCTGTCGCCTCACAGCTAGAAGGTCCTGGGTTCGATTCCCACAGTCGGTAGTGCCGTCGCCTCACAGCTAGAAGGTCCTGGGTTCGATTCCCGCTCGGGACGCTGTGGGTGCTGCAGGCGGCGTGTTTCCTCCTCCGCGTCATCAGTGCCCATACCCGAAGGCGGGGGTTGGCGAAAGGGCCTTTCTGTGTGGAGTTTGCATGTTCTCCCCGTGTCCCCTAGGGTAGGTACCCTCACATGTTCTCCCCGTGTCCCCTAGGGTAGGTACCCTCACATGTTCTCCCCGTGTCCCCTAGGGTAGGTACCCTCACATGTTCTCCCCGTGTCCCCTAGGGTAGGTACCCTCACATGTTCTCCCCGTGTCCCCTAGGGTAGGTACCCTCACATGTTCTCCCCGTGTCCCCTAGGGTAGGTACCCTCACATGTTCTCCCCGTGTCCCCTATAGGGTAGGTACCCTCACAAGAAACATGCAGTAATCCTGGTCTCTAAACTGCCTCCCCCTGGCCAGCCGGGGCGCCTGATGGAGGGGAAAGGAACTGGTTGGAATAACGTGTTCCTTCCACGCGCTATACGTCCAACCAGGGAAACTCCCCCCTGTCAGGTGTAAAGGAGCAACTTGGACACTCAGGCATGAAGGAAGCAAGTCCGTTGCTCTCTCCTTGTCCCCCATATATGGGGACTAGGTTGGTGGAGGGTGTGTAGAGCCCAGGATCACATTAGATGATTGACACAGGGGTGAAAAAATGGGTTACAAATTCGTGGGATAAAAAATATATATATTAAAAAAAAAACAGAATACTCAAATCCAGATGCATTTCGTGAAAGAAAGACTTGATTCATAAACATGAATCCCTCTTGATATCCGTTCTCTCTCTCTCTCTCTCTCTCTCTCTCTCTCTCTGTCAGGTGGAGACAATAGGTGACGCATACATGGTGGCGTCAGGGCTGCCCAATCGCAACGGGAACAGGCACGCGGTGGACATTGCTAAGATGGCCCTGGACATCCTGGAGTTTGTAGGGAACTTCCAGCTGCAGCACCTGCCTAGCATCCCTCTGTGGATCCGTATCGGCGTGCACTCAGGTACCAGGTGGCCCAAACAAAGCTCTCTTGTTTAACCCATTCTGACCTGAGATCAGATTCATACGAGGTTTCCACTGGACACACACTGGTCTGATGAACCCATTCTGACCTGAGATCAGATTCTAAAAATGTCAGTCGTTCTTCGATTTTTCAAAAATAGCAGACCTACAAGCTCGTAGCGCGCCACTCGGTGGCGCGCTATGAGCTTGTAGGTCTGCTATTTTTCAATAGCTAAAGCATAACATAGTGCTAACACCAAAATGGGTTCCCGTTCAGAATGGGTTAAAGACAATATGGTTTCCAACCCTTTTCATATCAAGGCACATTATTTATTGGGTTTTTGAGCCACGGACCAGCATTTGAACTCTTGAGAGCGTTGGTTTCATTTTTTCACTCTCAGGAGTTAAAGATCTATAAAGGGCCCATTTGGTTATAGCACCGGCGATACGTTTTGAGCTTTGTAGATCAGCTATTTTCACTGTCACGTCACAAATAGGGCTAGAATGGTTAAAAACCATACCAGCTTGCTTGTTAATTGGGAGTTCACTAGTAAGAGACCACACCTTCTGCTCAAGTTTAACAGTATTTATTGCACAAGTGAGATGTACAGTGTGTACAGTATGTGTATTGATGACAAGATTGCCACAATTACTACAAGCAATAATACATTTACTGTTCTAGATCACTGGGCACTAGTGTTGCCCGTCAACATTGTCTCTTAATGTTGCACAGGTTTTTTTTATCAATTTGGGAACCTTGTGTATAAGTTATGTTGGCTAACTAGTATTCTGATATACTAGAGTAGCACAAGGACAGTTCTCTATAGGTCAGTCTGTCTTTTGTCATTTCATTCACAAAATAAATACATACATACCGGCGGTAATTATGACCGTTTCTATGTAAACGTTCTGCTGTTTCAGGTCCGTGCGCTGCAGGTGTGGTAGGAAACAAGATGCCTCGTTATTGTCTGTTTGGAGACACAGTCAATACGGCCTCGCGAATGGAGTCCACGGGCCTACGTAAGACACATCACATACATGCACGCACGCACCCACGCACACACACACACGCACACACACACACACACACGCACACACACACACACACACACACACACACACACACGCTGTGTAATATACCCATGGGACCGTCTATGATTAATCTAGTCCATGTCTTCCCTCTAGCCCTGAGGATACATGTCAGCCGGTCCACTATCATGAATAATCTAGTCCATGTCTTCCCTCTAGCCCTGAGGATACATGTCAGCCGGTCCACTATATGATTAATCTAGTCCATGTCTTCCCTCTAGCCCTGAGGATACATGTCAGCCGTTCCACTATCGACATCCTCCAGAGGACAGACTGCCAATTTGAATATGAAAACAGAGGAGAGACTTACCTCAAGGTAAGCTGGTGTACCTTTAACGTGTAATAAGAAGAAAAACAAAGTAAAATAAAGCTTACATTTTAATTAGGTGAGCAGTGTCCCTCAGCTCTGTGACATGCAGGAAGGTATAGCTGGGAAATGGAAAGGGGACACTGGCCCCCAAATGGTCTAGAAACACATACTAGTATGATTTCATTAATGAATTCCAAGCATAACGTACTAGAGGTCCCTGAGTGACGTTCTTTATCATCTGACCCACAGGGTAAAGGCAAAGAGATGACCTACTGGCTAACAGGGGTGAAAGGAAGGGGATACCACCTGCCCAACCCGCCAACAGCGTAAGTCCATCACTAATGGGGGGGTGGTCCATGAAACAACATATTTTCAGATGGTGGTCGATTAGCCAATTCATTACATATATTAATTGGGGGTCCTTGACATGAAATATAGTCTGAGAACCACCACTGAGACACAGAAACATGGGTTTTTCAGAAAAAACGTCAGGATTTAGAAGAAGACATTTTGTATAGAATCGACCTCGGGGTCTACTCTGAATGAATTAAATAATCTCCATATAGGGAGAACTTCCAGCGGCTGCAGATGGACCTGGCGGAGATGATCGTGTCCAGTCTGGAGAAGCAGCGCAGCGCGGGGAGCGAGGGCTTCGACAAGAGGAACACCCTGTCCACCAAAGTCCGACGGCGGGAGACCAACAGCAGCCTGCCGGGGGACGGCCTGCCGGAGTACCTACACCTGGTCGTTAACAGTGAAACCCCCCCGAGTACCTACCTGTGACACGTGCACACATAGACATCAGTACCTACCTGTGACACGTGCACACATAGACATCAGTACCTACCTGTGACACGTGCACACATAGACATCAGTACCTACCTGTGACACGTGCACACATAGACATCAGTACCTACCTGTGACACGTGCACACATAGACATCAACGGGGGCTTCATCAGCCCCCTGCCCTTTTACCCGTCTGTAAAGGCTCTTTCATGTTTTTTTTTATATATATTTTTTATCCCACGATTTTGTAACTCATTTTTTCACCCCTGTGTCAATCATCTAATGTGATCCTGGGCTCTACACACCACCAACCTAGTCCCCATATATGGGGGACAAGGGGAGAGCAACGGACTTGAACTCATGCTTCCTTCATGCCTGAGTGTCCAAGTTGCTCCTTTTACACCTGACAGGGGGGAGTTTCCCTGGTTGGACGTAACGTAGCGCGTGGAAGGAACACGTTATTCCAACCAGTTCCTTTCCCCTCCATCAGGCGCCCCGGCTGGCCAGGGGGCTCTTTCATAGTCTGAATTCTCGGTGGTGAGGTGACCATCACCGAACTACAACGTGACGTCACGAGCCGCGGTGAAGAGCAAACCCACCGCCACCACCGCTCCAGCCCTTCTCTCTGTTTTTACCTCACCACCGCTCAACGTTATTTCAGCTCCGGTGGTGGTCAGCTCACCACCGGAGCGGTGGTCAGCTCACCACCGGAGCGGTGGTCAGCTCACCACCGGAGCGGTGGTCAGCTCACCACCGGAGCGGTGGTCAGCTCACCACCGGAGCGGTGGTCACCTCACCACCGGAGCGGTGGTCAGCTCACCACCGGAGCGGTGGTCAGCTCACCACCGGAGCGGTGGTCAGCTCACCACCGGAGCGGTGGTCAGCTCACCACCGGAGCGGTGGTCACCTCACCACCGGAGCGGTGGTCACCTCACCACCGGAGCGGTGGTCACCTCACCACCGGAGCGGTGGTCACCTCACCACCGGAGCGGTGGTCACCTCACCACCGGAGCGGTGGTCACCTCACCACCGGAGCGGTGGTCACCTCACCACCGGAGCGGTGGTCACCTCACCACCGGAGCGGTGGTCACCTCACCAACCGAAAATCCAGACTATGAATAGGCCTTAAAAACAACTGCCCTCTCCAGACCACGAACGCAGCATTTACTACAAGGTGAAAGCATAATGCCCGTTCTCTCCTTTCCGTGCCATACCGGAAGGTACAGCATTCAGGAGAATAGCCTTTTCTCCCAATAAGTCTCCTGAACTTGAACGCAGCATTTTGGCATTGAACTAATTTGTTTTTCGAAGTCGTACATACCGCATCTCCAGGGGAACTATCAATGAACATGCACTGCTCCCGTGCTTGCGGTTAGGTTTAGGTTTGCTCCCGTGCTTGCGGTTAGGTGTAGGTTTAGGGTTAGAGATATAGGGATAGTAATTTCGGAAACGATGAACCGTCTGACTAATGACACGGCACCATCTCCAGTAGATGGAAGAGTGCAGGGTTGCGGCCCCGGAAAATAGCTGATCTACAAGCTCTCAAAGCGCGTCGCAGCGCGATGCGTTGAGAGCTTGTAGATCTGCTATGATGCGACATATTCCTCTTGACAACGTGCCTTAACCCATTCTGACCTGAGATCAGATTCATACGAGGTTTTCACGGGACACACACACTGGTCTGATTAACCCATTCTGACCTGAGATCAGATTCTAAAAACATGATGCTATAACATGATGCTATAACACCAAAATGGGTTCCCGTTCAGAATGGATTAAAGGGGGCTCTTCACATAGGTTCCGCAGACGGCCTACTAATTTAAAGAATGTAGCCAAATTATTTACCATGTAAATAGATAGTTCTATACTGTAAGACTGAGTAAACCTACAGTATATCAAACCAAATGCCATAAGACAGTATATCAGACTGGAGAATATTTCTCTTTCCTAAGAAGAATAAGCCTAGTCTCCTTGTAAAGTCATTTGTGTGTTCTTGTGATCGTTTTCATTTTGTGTGAGGTGCATATTTACACTTGCCGTATATTATAGACTGATATATATTTTTAAAAGTTTCACAGATACAGTATGTATATACATATACGTAAATGTAAAAGATTATAATAATAATAATAATAATAAAATGTGTGTGAGGTACATATTTATGCTCCAAAGTTACCTACCGTGTCATCTTCTTTATTACCGTTGTCACGACTTACAGACTAATAATATATTCTGATTTTGCATGCTAAAGAACACAAACAGCCAATCTCTGAAGCTGGTAAAAACAGCCGTAGCCAGTAGATGACAAACAACAACTTTTACACTTGCTGAAAATAGCCGATCTACAAGCTCACAAGCTTGTAGATCAGCTATTTTCAGCATGCAACCAAGAGTAAAATGACTTATAGTGGATCTCTTGTCCACTAGTCCCTTCCTAACATTTTAGTCTAGTTTTTATTTGTCAACGAAATTGTCAGTATATTTAGTCTTAGTTTTAGTCATCATAGCTTAGTTTTCATTTAGTTTCCATTCGTTTTTGTCAGTCGACGAACATTTTTCGTCTTAGTTTTAGTCGACGAAAACAACACTGCTGCCTGTGAAGGAAGGCCCCATGTTATGCTGTGCATAATGGACTGAAAATATGTCATTTAAGTCATAGTCCCCTTTTCATATTTTTTCCAACGGTTGTAGCAGTTCAAAGGGCATTCAGGTGAGGTGACTGTATGCTAACATTGCACACCGGCATTGCTCATATACAGTAGTTTACTCATTGATCAAGGCAGCAATCTTAATCTTCATCACTACAGAAATGCAGACCACCACCACATTATAATCAATGTTACCATTGTGAAGGAAACTGCAATATGGTGAGTGAATCAAGTGGTTGATTGTGGCTTGTTACATTTCAATAGATAATGTTTTTATCATGATGTAGGCTACTGTATGATTATTTTTAGTCCTGATTCTGTCAATGAACACTCACATGGCCTATAGCTGCCTGCTTCTGTCCTGTCTCATTGGATTCAGATAAAAAGCCTAACTGTTCTACCTGCAGCCACTGACGGATCCTTCAGATCACTGCTGTTGTGTTGGAGAGAGAGGTTTGTGTTTGTGGACGAAAGACCATTTTCTATCTCTGTTCCAGGATTATTCTCAAGCCTCCCCAAGAATCAAAATGGTATGTTTGACTGCCTTGAGGTTTTTTGTTAGCTTAAAGTTAAAGTGCGTGTTTGCATTGTAAAGGCTATACTGCATTGATCACAGTGTCTGTCAGATATTATATTAATTACTAAAGAAAACTTTACACTGCAATATCCTACTGTATGTGTTTAATATCCTACTGTATGTGTTTTTCAGGAACTTGAATTGAAGAACTTGGCCCTGAAAGCTGGAGACCAGCTGAAAGTGAAGGGACAGATTTTACACGATGCCGACAGGTAAAGCTATATGCAAATAAAATACATTGAGAAATTATTTACCTAGAAAAGGTTACTTTAATTACTTCTAAAAAGGATTGTGGTTTGAAGCAGCAATAATATATGAGCCACTTGTAAATTCAGAAGACTATTTGTGAGTTATTAAAAACGCAAAACAATAGAGCACCGAAGTCCTGACGTAACTCGCTCATCCCTTCGATTCCCCTGGTTCGCGGAAGTAATTTCTCTATGGAGAATAACATGGGGTGATCTTAATATCGTCTACTATAAGCGTTGTGGTCCAAAAATAAACAAGCTGTCTCGGCGTTATTGTCAGGGAGGTGTCTCTGTATCGTTTGCAACAGTCAGTCACTCATATATGATACAGTCTGCTTCTAGCGAAAATCTAACTAATTCAGCAGCAGTAACATTAGCGTTTTCTCTCAGTCAGTTGATTCTTCATATCCATATGAGTGGCCGGGGTGACATGTTTATTTTTCAAACACAGTTCTTATATGAAGCAATCTAAAAATCCTCCTATGGCGATTTCAATGCAACTAAACAAATACATGAACCTGGGGACTGACGCCCTCTACTGGAAGTGACGTCAGACTTCGGTGCTCTATGAAGTACATTATACGAATACTGGATGACTCACCCCGGTGCTTGCCCGTTTTTCCCGAATGTTCCCCAGTGAGGGGGATAACTTTGTAATATGCTATTGGCTGTTTGTATTCTTTTTGGAAAAATATAAAAAGATACTCCTGTGGAAAGGCTATATTATATTTTACTTATATTGACCCTATAAAAAATTTAGTATTATTTAGTATTATGTAAGGTTTTGCCCACTCAAATGGTACCTCGTCAGATAATCCCCACATATCCTTCAACAACAACTTCTGTGAACAGACTTCACCGTAGTAGCTTTTCATAAATTATATTTGTACTTAGGCTGTTCTGCTGTCATGAAAGTTTATAGTTAGAGAAATTCAAAGTCCAGCCGTCTGCTGTCCAGCCTCTCCCACAAACCCCTCACTGGGGAAGATTCTGGGAGGAAAACAGAAACGGGGCGAGCCATCTTGTTACCCATTATACTGTTGATGTATATATATATATATATATATATATATATATATCATTGATTCATGTTCAACACCACCTATTCCTCTTTTCAAATAACTTGAGATTTTCAGATAAATGACACCTTTAATTCAGTTTCAGCATCAACCTGGGCTGGGATGCAGAGGACCTGGCGCTGCACTTCAACCCTCGTTTCCATGACGACCAGGACGGATCAGTGCTCGTGTGTAACTCAATGATGGAAGGATGCTGGGGTGAAGAGGAGAGGCAATACAACCCTTTACAGAGGGGCTCTGAAGTGAAGGTGAGACAATATATAACAAAAAACATGGCATGGATGCACCTGGGACGTATCCTCAGTGATGTATCCTGAGGTCAACGGGGTTTCGGGTCTCTCAACATCATACCCCTCACTCAGGCGACCCAGCCGGGAGTGATCAAGTCCCGACTTACGTCCCCAGTAGCTACCCTCGATCAGTCCCACTAGGGAAAAACCAGGGGCACACAATCCGTTGGAACTATTCCAGAACTACTCTGCCAGGGCTGGGAGGTACACTTCTGGCACATGGAGGGACTATAGGCTCGGTGGGTTGTCTCCTGTCTGGGCCCCTCCTACGTCTCACCAGGTCCACTCCTGCTCTCACCAGGCCCAGGACCTGTGCGTTGCACCAGAGTCCCAGCACCAGACACTTCATTCAGGAGTGGTGGGCAATGGTTCCGCAGGGTCATGGTACAGCTGTATATTATGGTTACACAGAATGGTGATGTTTTCATCATCGTTATATTAGGCCTATATCCTTCTAGATGTTTGTTTGTTTAAATATGGAGTTCTGTGATTTTTGTACGTTTGTTGTATGTTTTGTATGCGTCTATGAAGTTAACATTACTCTAATTAGACCCCCAGGTGTAATAGAATATTCAAATATGTCTTCCTTGTGTAATTTTGGTTTCTTCCTGAAAGCAAAAAGCCAAAGTCAAAAGGCTCAATCGAAAATACACAATGATTGTGACATCATAATCCTTTAATTCAAATAATGGATACTGAGCTCAATTTGTTGTATTATCTTATTCTTAATGTTTGTCTTTCTTCTAGATTGTGGTGAAGATGACTGGAGAGACGTTTACAGTGGAGCTCCCTGGTGGAGAGGAGGTTCAGTTCTGTAACTGTGACATCAGGGACGTCATGAGCTACGTCAGCGTGAAAGGAGACTTCAGACTCAAATCTTTCAAAATCTGCTAGGATAGATTAACTACTTCCAACCATGTCTAAAGCCCACTGTTTGATTTCTGTATTATAATAACTAGAATTTCGCCCCCCTTCGGGGGCTCATCCCAGTGTCGTTGCAGCGCAATATGGGAAGAAGGAAATTGCGGGAGTTCACAGACTCCACTTCATGTTTCAGCTGTGTTTTTAAACTCAGTAGTGTGCCCTGCACACAGCGCACACTCGCAATTGCAGCTGGAGGGCGACGCGACACACACACACACACACACACACGCCCACACACACACACACACACACACACACACACACACACACACACACACACACACACACACACACACACACACACACACACACACACACACACACAGAGCGATGTGTGGATAAATCACTGAGATTTGGGAAATGTGTTCTGAATGGGCCTGAATATATGTGTGTAGGCTGCAACAATGATTTCATAAAGTGTAGTTTAGTTTTGAACAGGCAACTAATGTAGTGATAGATTAATTGAATGGGCCTGAATAGATAGATAGATAGATTTCTTTATTTTTGTGTCATGCACCAAAGGCGCCCAGCCCACATGGGCTTACAGGACACACCATATCATTGCATTCAATATTGCATTGTGTACAATAAACGGATATGTTTTGTTGATATTCCCTTTTTTTTTTTTACACAAACAAAACATTCTGCCTTATTTCCCACGCCCTGCATAAAAAGTCTGCCAAAGCAAAAGTACCTTTCCTAAAACATAATTCCAGTTTTTCATAGTCCTCCAACCAGAAAAAGTCTGCACAGATGGTTGTCATTTTACAAAATAATACATGTGTTAATGCTTCATATAATGGGCAGTAAAACAAAAGATGATAGATTGAACAGGCAACTAATGTAGTGATTGATTAATTGAATGGGCCTGAATAGATCTGTGTAGGCTGCAACAATTGGCGTGCTTTGTGTAAATGGCCGTCGTGAGGTTCACTGTTCCTTTTTAGATGGACATTCCACAGCGCCAGCGCCATGGGGGAGGGTGGAGGGGCACACACACACACACACACTGGGGCCAGCGTGTAGGCATAGTCTACTGTAGTAAATATAGGCGACTAATAATGTGCATGGAATGGATAGTGCATGAGTGTGCAGGTTCAGCGCACACGCGCAATTGCGATGTATGGATAAATGAAATGATTAAGCAGGCAACATTGAGAAGCATGCAACATGCTCGCACACGCGCAATTGCGATGTATGGATAAATGAAATGATTAAGCACGCAACATTGAGAAGCATGCAACATGCTGTGTGATTACCTGTTTCGGTTCGCGACACACACACAGGGCGATGTATGGATAAATCAAACGAACGATTAAGCAAGCAACATTGAGAAGGATGCAACATGCTGTGTGATTTACCTGTTTGGGTTTGTTTTGCGCGACTGGCTCGCAAATGTTTGGAGGCACGCGTGTATTGAGAAAGTGCGCTGCGTTTTCTTCGTGGCATATTGTGTTTTTGGGGGGGTGATGGCAGAGTATATTTTGTTGGTGGAGTGAGTAGCCTACAGTGCAGTCAGAGAGTAGTTCACAGGTCACACACAGGAGCAGTGAAAGGGGGAGGGGACTTGGGATGGCAGTGTAGAGTAGGCACGACATTGAGGGGATAGAAACCATCCCGGTCGCGTGGTTCATCTAACGCATGTGTCACTGTGAAGGACTGGCCCCATTAAGTGAACGTAGTTGGCGACACAGGAGCAGTGAAAGGGGGAGGGGCCTTCGGATGGCAGTGTAGAGTAGGCACGACATTGAGGGGTAGAAACCATCCCGGTCGCGTGGTTGATCTAACGTGTGTGTCACTGTGAAGGACTGGCCCCATGAAGTGAACGTAGTTGGCGTAGTAGACGCCAACATGACGATTTTGACGTAGGCTGTTGAGGTTGAGCAAGAATATTCTGGAATTCTGGAAATGGTAATTGCGGAAATTGCGGAAATGGAAATTGCGGAATTCTTTTTTCATTTTTTTCATTTTTTTCAAATCCTCAAAAATGATGAAAAACGGCGTGCCATAGTTTGAGTAACATATTAGTGGATGTCAGCTAATATTGTTACATCAATGTCTGCAAAGAAACAGTTTGTTGTGTATCAATCAAAGAGGTGTTTTTATTTTTTATCAACTTTGTATATCTATAACCCACCGTTTTTTTCATTTTTCATTTTTTTCAAATCCTCAAAAATGATGAAAAACGGCGTGCCATAGTATGCCGTACGATATGGCCTATAGCCCACGGTATACTATGGCACGCCGTTTTTCATCATTTTTGAGGATTTGAAACAAATGAAAAATGAAAAAAACGGTGGGTTATAGCCCATGTTTTTTGAAATTTTGAAAAAAAAAGTTAGCCTCGTTTCTCATCATTTTGGACCGTGGGCTATAGCCCATATCGTACGGCATACTATGGCACGCCGTTTTTCATCATTTTTGAGGATTTGAAAAAAAGGAAAAATGAAAAAAACGGTGGGTTATAGCCCATGTTTTTTTAAATTTTGAAAAAAAAAGTTAGCCTCGTTTCTCATCATTTTGGACCGTGGGCTATAGCCCATATCGTACGGCATACTATGGCACGCCGTTTTTCATCATTTTTGAGGATTTGAAAAAAATGAAAAATGAAAAAAACGGTGGGTTATAGCCCATGTTTTTTGAAATTTTGAAAAAAAAGGTTAGCCTCGTTTCTCATCATTTTGGACCGTGGGCTATAGCCCATATCGTACGGCATACTATGGCACGCCGTTTTTCATCATTTTTGAGGATTTGAAAAAAATGAAAAATGAAAAAAACGGTGGGTTATAGCCCATGTTTTTTGAAATTTTGAAAAAAAAAGTTAGCCTCGTTTCTCATCATTTTGGACCGTGGGCTATAGCCCATATCGTACGGCATACTATGGCACGCCGTTTTTCATCATTTTTGAGGATTTGAAAAAAATGAAAAATGAAAAAAACGGTGGGTTATAGCCCATGTTTTTTGAAATTTTGAAAAAAAAGGTTAGCCTCGTTTCTCACCATTTTGGACCGTGGGCTATAGCCCATATCGTACGGCATACTATGGCACGCCGTTTTTCATCATTTTTGAGGATTTGAAAAAAATGAAAAATGAAAAAAACGGTGGGTTATAGCCCATGTTTTTTGAAATTTTGAAAAAAAAGGTTAGCCTCGTTTCTCATCATTTTGGACCGTGGGCTATAGCCCATATCGTACGGCATACTATGGCATGACGTTTTTCATCATTTTTGAGGATTGAAAAAAATGAAAAATGAAAAAAAACGGTGGGTTATAGCCCATGTTTTTTGAAATTTTGAAAAAAAAAGTTAGCCTCGTTTCTCATCATTTTGGACCGTGGGCTATAGCCCATATCGTACGGCATACTATGGCACGCCGTTTTTCATCATTTTTGAGGATTTGAAAAAAATGAAAAATGAAAAAAACGGTGGGTTATAGCCCATGTTTTTTGAAATTTTGAAAAAAAAAGGTTAGCCTCGTTTCTCATCATTTTGGACCGTGGGCTATAGCCCATATCGTACGGCATACTATGGCACGCCGTTTTTCATCATTTTTGAGGATTTGAAAAAATGAAAAATGAAAAAAACGGTGGGTTATAGCCCATGTTTTTTGAAATTTTGAAAAAAAAGTTAGCCTCGTTTCTCATCATTTTGGACCGTGGGCTATAGCCCATATCGTACGGCATACTATGGCACGCCGTTTTTCATCATTTTTGAGGATTTGAAAAAAAAGAAAAATGAAAAAAAACGGTGGGTTATAGCCCATGTTTTTTGAAATTTTGAAAAAAAAAGTTAGCCTCGTTTCTCATCATTTTGGACCGTGGGCTATAGCCCATATCGTACGGCATACTATGGCACGCCGTTTTTCATCATTTTTGAGGATTTGAAAAAAATGAAAAATGAAAAAAACGGTGGGTTATAGCCCATGTTTTTTGAAAATTTGAAAAAAAAAGTTAGCCTCGTTTCTCATCATTTTGGACCGTGGGCTATAGCCCATATCGTACGGCATACTATGGCACGCCGTTTTTTCATCATTTTTGAGGATTTGAAAAAAAAGAAAAATGAAAAAAACGGTGGGTTATAGCCCATGTTTTTTGAAATTTTGAAAAAAAAAGTTAGCCTCGTTTCTCATCATTTTGGACCGTGGGCTATAGCCCATATCGTACGGCATACTATGGCACGCCGTTTTTCATCATTTTTGAGGATTTGAAAAAAATGAAAAATGAAAAAAACGGTGGGTTATAGCCCATGTTTTTTGAAATTTTGAAAAAAAAAGTTAGCCTCGTTTCTCATCATTTTGGACCGTGGGCTATAGCCCATATCGTACGGCATACTATGGCACGCCGTTTTTCATCATTTTTGAGGATTTGAAAAAAATGAAAAATGAAAAAAACGGTGGGTTATAGCCCATGTTTTTTGAAATTTTGAAAAAAAAAGTTAGCCTCGTTTCTCATCATTTTGGACCGTGGGCTATAGCCCATATCGTACGGCATACTATGGCACGCCGTTTTTCATCATTTTTGAGGATTTGAAAAAAAAGAAAAATGAAAAAAACGGTGGGTTATAGCCCATGTTTTTTGAAATTTTGAAAAAAAAAGTTAGCCTCGTTTCTCATCATTTTGGACCGTGGGCTATAGCCCATATCGTACGGCATACTATGGCACGCCGTTTTTCATCATTTTTGAGGATTTGAAAAAAATGAAAAATGAAAAAAACGGTGGGTTATAGCCCATGTTTTTTGAAATTTTGAAAAAAAAAGTTAGCCTCGTTTCTCATCATTTTGGACCGTGGGCTATAGCCCATATCGTACGGCATACTATGGCACGCCGTTTTTCATCATTTTTGAGGATTTGAAAAAAATGAAAAATGAAAAAAACGGTGGGTTATAGCCCATGTTTTTTGAAATTTTGAAAAAAAAAGTTAGCCTCGTTTCTCATCATTTTGGACCGTGGGCTATAGCCCAATATCGTACGGCATACTATGGCACGCCGTTTTTCATCATTTTGAGGATTTGAAAAAAATGAAAAATGAAAAAAACGGTGGGTTATAGCCCATGTTTTTTGAAATTTTGAAAAAAAAAGTTAGCCTCGTTTCTCATCATTTTGGACCGTGGGCTATAGCCCATATCGTACGGCATACTATGGCACGCCGTTTTTCATCATTTTTGAGGATTTAAAAAAAATGAAAAATGAAAAAAACGGTGGGTTATAGCCCATGTTTTTTGAAATTTTGAAAAAAAAAGTTAGCCTCGTTTCTCATCATTTTGGACCGTGGGCTATAGCCCATATCGTACGGCATACTATGGCACGCCGTTTTTCATCATTTTTGAGGATTTGAAAAAAATGAAAAATGAAAAAAACGGGTGGGTTATAGCCCAGGTTTTTTGAAATTTTGAAAAAAAAAGTTAGCCTCGTTTCTCATCATTTTGGACCGTGGGCTATAGCCCATATCGTACGGCATACTATGGCACGCCGTTTTTCATCATTTTTGAGGATTTGAAAAAAATGAAAAATGAAAAAAACGGTGGGTTATAGCCCATGTTTTTTGAAATTTTGAAAAAAAAAGTTAGCCTCGTTTCTCATCATTTTTGGACCGTAGGGCTATAGCCCATATCGTACGGCATACTATGGCACGCGTTTTTCATCATTTTTGAGGATTTGAAAAAAATGAAAAATGAAAAAAACGGTGGGTTATAGCCCATGTTTTTTGAAATTTTGAAAAAAAAAGTTAGCCTCGTTTCTCATCATTTTGGACCGTGGGCTATAGCCCATATCGTACGGCATACTATGGCACGCCGTTTTTCATCATTTTTGAGGATTTGAAAAAAATGAAAAATGAAAAAAAACGGTGGGTTATAGCCCATGTTTTTTGAAATTTTGAAAAAAAAAAGTTAGCCTCGTTTCTCATCATTTTGGACCGTGGGCTATAGCCCATATCGTACGGCATACTATGGCACGCCGTTTTTCATCATTTTTGAGGATTTGAAAAAAATGAAAAATGAAAAAAACGGTGGGTTATAGCCCATGTTTTTTGAAATTTTGAAAAAAAAAGTTAGCCTCGTTTCTCATCATTTTGGACCGTGGGCTATAGCCCATATCGTACGGCATACTATGGCACGCCGTTTTTCATCATTTTTGAGGATTTGAAAAAAATGAAAAATGAAAAAAACGGTGGGTTATAGCCATGTTTTTTGAAATTTTGAAAAAAAAAGTTAGCCTCGTTTCTCATCATTTTGGACCGTGGGCTATAGCCCATATCGTACGGCATACTATGGCACGCCGTTTTTCATCATTTTTGAGGATTTGAAAAAAATGAAAAATGAAAAAAACGGTGGGTTATAGCCCATGTTTTTTGAAATTTTGAAAAAAAAAGTTAGCCTCGTTTCTCATCATTTTGGACCGTGGGCTATAGCCCATATCGTACGGCATACTATGGCACGCCGTTTTTCATCATTTTTGAGGATTTGAAAAAAATGAAAAATGAAAAAAACGGTGGGTTATAGCCCATGTTTTTTGAAATTTTGAAAAAAAAAGTTAGCCTCGTTTCTCATCATTTTGGACCGTGGGCTATAGCCCATATCGTACGGCATACTATGGCACGCCGTTTTTCATCATTTTTGAGGATTTGAAAAAAATGAAAAATGAAAAAAACGGTGGGTTATAGCCCATGTTTTTTGAAATTTTGAAAAAAAAAGTTAGCCTCGTTTCTCATCATTTTGGACCGTGGGCTATAGCCCATATCGTACGGCATACTATGGCACGCCGTTTTTCATCATTTTTGAGGATTTGAAAAAAATGAAAAATGAAAAAAACGGTGGGTTATAGCCCATGTTTTTTGAAATTTTGAAAAAAAAAGTTAGCCTCGTTTCTCATCATTTTGGACCGTAGGGCTATAGCCCATATCGTACGGCATACTATGGCACGCCGTTTTTCATCATTTTTGAGGATTTGAAAAAAATGAAAAATGAAAAAAACGGTGGGTTATAGCCCATGTTTTTTGAAATTTTGAAAAAAAAAGTTAGCCTCGTTTCTCATCATTTTGGACCGTGGGCTATAGCCCATATCGTACGGCATACTATGGCACGCCGTTTTTCATCATTTTTGAGGATTTGAAAAAAATGAAAAATGAAAAAAACGGTGGGTTATAGCCCATGTTTTTTGAAATTTTGAAAAAAAAAGTTAGCCTCGTTTCTCATCATTTTGGACCGTGGGCTATAGCCCATATCGTACGGCATACTATGGCACGCCGTTTTTCATCATTTTTGAGGATTTGAAAAAAATGAAAAATGAAAAAAAACGGTGGGTTATAGCCCATGTTTTTTGAAATTTTGAAAAAAAAAGTTAGCCTCGTTTCTCATCATTTTGGACCGTGGGCTATAGCCCATATCGTACGGCATACTATGGCACGCCGTTTTTCATCATTTTTGAGGATTTGAAAAAAATGAAAAATGAAAAAAACGGTGGGTTATAGCCCATGTTTTTTGAAATTTTGAAAAAAAAAGTTAGCCTCGTTTCTCATCATTTTGGACCGTGGGCTATAGCCCATATCGTACGGCATACTATGGCACGCCGTTTTTCATCATTTTTGAGGATTTGAAAAAATGAAAAATGAAAAAAACGGTGGGTTATAGCCCATGTTTTTTGAAATTTTGAAAAAAAAAGTTAGCCTCGTTTCTCATCATTTTGGACCGTGGGCTATAGCCCATATCGTACGGCATACTATGGCACGCCGTTTTTCATCATTTTTGAGGATTTGAAAAAAATGAAAAATGAAAAAAACGGTGGGTTATAGCCCATGTTTTTTGAAATTTGAAAAAAAAAGTTAGCCTCGTTTCTCATCATTTTGGACCGTGGGCTATAGCCCATATCGTACGGCATACTATGGCACGCCGTTTTTCATCATTTTTGAGGATTTGAAAAAAATGAAAAATGAAAAAAAACGGTGGGTTATAGCCCATGTTTTTTGAAATTTTGAAAAAGAAAGTTAGCCTCGTTTCTCATCATTTTGGACCGTGGGCTATAGCCCATATCGTACGGCATACTATGGCACGCCGTTTTTCATCATTTTTGAGGATTTGAAAAAAATGAAAAATGAAAAAAACGGTGGGTTATAGCCCATGTTTTTTGAAATTTTGAAAAAAAAAGTTAGCCTCGTTTCTCATCATTTTGGACCGTGGGCTATAGCCCATATCGTACGGCATACTATGGCACGCCGTTTTTCATCATTTTTGAGGATTTGAAAAAAATGAAAAATGAAAAAAACGGTGGGTTATAGCCCATGTTTTTTGAAATTTTGAAAAAAAAAGTTAGCCTCGTTTCTCATCATTTTGGACCGTGGGCTATAGCCCATATCGTACGGCATACTATGGCACGCCGTTTTTCATCATTTTTGAGGATTTGAAAAAAAATGAAAAATGAAAAAAAGCGGTGGGTTATAGCCCATGTTTTTTGAAATTTTGAAAAAAAAAGTTAGCCTCGTTTCTCATCATTTTGGACCGTGGGCTATAGCCCATATCGTACGGCATACTATGGCACGCCGTTTTTCATCATTTTTGAGGATTTGAAAAAAATGAAAATGAAAAAAACGGTGGGTTATAGCCCATGTTTTTTGAAATTTTGAAAAAAAAGTTAGCCTCGTTTCTCATCATTTTGGACCGTGGGCTATAGCCCATATCGTACGGCATACTATGGCACGCCGTTTTTCATCATTTTTGAGGATTTGAAAAAAATGAAAAATGAAAAAAACGGTGGGTTATAGCCCATGTTTTTTGAAATTTTGAAAAAAAAAGTTAGCCTCGTTTCTCATCATTTTGGACCGTGGGCTATAGCCCATATCGTACGGCATACTATGGCACGCCGTTTTTCATCATTTTTGAGGATTTGAAAAAAATGAAAAATGAAAAAAACGGTGGGTTATAGCCCATGTTTTTTGAAATTTTGAAAAAAAAGTTAGCCTCGTTTCTCATCATTTTGGACCGTGGGCTATAGCCCATATCGTACGGCATACTATGGCACGCCGTTTTTCATCATTTTTGAGGATTTGAAAAAAATGAAAAATGAAAAAAACGGTGGGTTATAGCCCATGTTTTTTGAAATTTTGAAAAAAAAAGTTAGCCTCGTTTCTCATCATTTTGGACCGTGGGCTATAGCCCATATCGTACGGCATACTATGGCACGCCGTTTTTCATCATTTTTGAGGATTTGAAAAAAATGAAAATGAAAAAACGGTGGGTTATAGCCCATGTTTTTTGAAATTTTGAAAAAAAAAGTTAGCCTCGTTTCTCATCATTTTGGACCGTGGGCTATAGCCCATATCGTACGGCATACTATGGCACGCCGTTTTTCATCATTTTTGAGGATTTGAAAAAAATGAAAAATGAAAAAAACGGTGGGTTATAGCCCATGTTTTTTGAAATTTTGAAAAAAAAAGTTAGCCTCGTTTCTCATCATTTTGGACCGTGGGCTATAGCCCATATCGTACGGCATACTATGGCACGCCGTTTTTCATCATTTTTGAGGATTTGAAAAAAATGAAAAATGAAAAAAACGGTGGGTTATAGCCCATGTTTTTTGAAATTTTGAAAAAAAAAGTTAGCCTCGTTTCTCATCATTTTGGACCGTGGGCTATAGCCCATATCGTACGGCATACTATGGCACGCCGTTTTTCATCATTTTTGAGGATTTGAAAAAAATGAAAAATGAAAAAAACGGTGGGTTATAGCCCATGTTTTTTGAAATTTTGAAAAAAAAAGTTAGCCTCGTTTCTCATCATTTTGGACCGTGGGCTATAGCCCATATCGTACGGCATACTATGGCACGCCGTTTTTCATCATTTTTGAGGATTGAAAAAAATGAAAAATGAAAAAAACGGTGGGTTATAGCCCATGTTTTTTGAAATTTTGAAAAAAAAAAGTTAGCCTCGTTTCTCATCATTTTGGACCGTGGGCTATAGCCCCATATCGTACGGCATACTATGGCACGCCGTTTTTCATCATTTTTGAGGATTTGAAAAAATGAAAAATGAAAAAAACGGTGGGTTATAGCCCATGTTTTTTGAAATTTTGAAAAAAAAAGTTAGCCTCGTTTCTCATCATTTTGGACCGTGGGCTATAGCCCATATCGTACGGCATACTATGGCACGCCGTTTTTCATCATTTTTGAGGATTTGAAAAAAATGAAAAAATGAAAAAAACGGTGGGTTATAGCCCATGTTTTTTGAAATTTTGAAAAAAAAAGTTAGCCTCGTTTCTCATCATTTTGGACCGTGGGCTATAGCCCATATCGTACGGCATACTATGGCACGCCGTTTTTCATCATTTTTGAGGATTTGAAAAAAATGAAAAATGAAAAAAACGGTGGGTTATAGCCCATGTTTTTTGAAATTTTGAAAAAAAAAGTTAGCCTCGTTTCTCATCATTTTGGACCGTGGGCTATAGCCCATATCGTACGGCATACTATGGCACGCCGTTTTTCATCATTTTTGAGGATTTGAAAAAATGAAAAATGAAAAAAAACGGTGGGTTATAGCCCATGTTTTTTGAAATTTTGAAAAAAAAAGTTAGCCTCGTTTCTCATCAATTTTGGACCGTGGGCTATAGCCCATATCGTACGGCATACTATGGCACGCCGTTTTTCATCATTTTTGAGGATTTGAAAAGAAAATGAAAAAAACGGTGGGTTATAGCCCATGTTTTTTGAAATTTTGAAAAAAAAAGTTAGCCTCGTTTCTCATCATTTTGGACCGTGGGCTATAGCCCATATCGTACGGCATACTATGGCACGCCGTTTTTCATCATTTTTGAGGATTTGAAAAATGAAAATGAAAAAAACGGTGGGTTATAGCCCATGTTTTTTGAAATTTTGAAAAAAAAAGGTTAGCCTCGTTTCTCATCATTTTGGACCGTGGGCTATAGCCCATATCGTACGGCATACTATGGCACGCCGTTTTTCATCATTTTTGAGGATTTGAAAAAAATGAAAAATGAAAAAAACGGTGGGTTATAGCCCATGTTTTTTGAAATTTTGAAAAAAAAAGTTAGCCTCGTTTCTCATCATTTTGGACCGTGGGCTATAGCCCATATCGTACGGCATACTATGGCACGCCGTTTTTCATCATTTTGAGGATTTGAAAAAAATGAAAAATGAAAAAAACGGTGGGTTATAGCCCATGTTTTTTGAAATTTTGAAAAAAAAGGTTAGCCTCGTTTCTCATCATTTTGGACCGTGGGCTATAGCCCATATCGTACGGCATACTATGGCACGCCGTTTTTCATCATTTTTGAGGATTTGAAAAAAATGAAAATGAAAAAAAACGGTGGGTTATAGCCCATGTTTTTTGAAATTTTGAAAAAAAAGTTAGCCTCGTTTCTCATCATTTTGGACCGTGGGCTATAGCCCATATCGTACGGCATACTATGGCACGCCGTTTTTCATCATTTTTGAGGATTTGAAAAAAATGAAAAATGAAAAAAACGGTGGGTTATAGCCCATGTTTTTGAAATTTTGAAAAAAAAGGTTAGCCTCGTTTCTCATCATTTTGGACCGTGGGCTATAGCCCATATCGTACGGCATACTATGGCACGCCGTTTTTCTTCATTTTTGAGGATTTGAAAAAAATGAAAATGAAAAAAACGGTGGGTTATAGCCCATGTTTTTGAAATTTTGAAAAAAAAAGGTTAGCCTCGTTTCTCATCATTTTGGACCGTGGGCTATAGCCCATATCGTACGGCATACTATGGCACGCCGTTTTTCATCATTTTTGAGGATTGAAAAAAATGAAAAATGAAAAAAACGGTGGGTTATAGCCCATGTTTTTTGAAATTTTGAAAAAAAAAGGTTAGCCTCGTTTCTCATCATTTTGGACCGTGGGCTATAGCCCATATCGTACGGCATACTATGGCACGCCGTTTTTTCATCATTTTTGAGGATTTGAAAAAAATGAAAAATGAAAAAAACGGTGGGTTATAGCCCATGTTTTTTGAAATTTTGAAAAAAAAAGTTAGCCCTCGTTTCTCATCATTTGGACCGTGGGCTATAGCCCATATCGTACGGCATACTATGGCACGCCGTTTTTCATCATTTTTGAGGATTTGAAAAAAATGAAAAATGAAAAAAACGGTGGGTTATAGCCCATGTTTTTTGAAATTTTGAAAAAAAAAGTTAGCCTCGTTTCTCATCATTTTGGACCGTGGGCTATAGCCCATATCGTACGGCATACTATGGCACGCCGTTTTTCATCATTTTTGAGGATTTGAAAAAAATGAAAAATGAAAAAAACGGTGGGTTATAGCCCATGTTTTTTGAAATTTTGAAAAAAAAAGTTAGCCCTCGTTTCCTCATCATTTTGGACCGTGGGCTATAGCCCATATCGTACGGCATACTATGGCACGCCGTTTTTCATCATTTTTGAGGATTTGAAAAAAAATGAAAAATGAAAAAAACGGTGGGTTATAGCCCATGTTTTTTGAAATTTTGAAAAAAAAAGTTAGCCTCGTTTCTCATCATTTTGGACCCGTGGGCTATAGCCCATATCGTACGGCATACTATGGCACGCCGTTCTTTTTACCT
>NW_027665849.1:0-19934 GCF_963924005.1 Protomyctophum bolini
TAGTAATTATAAATAAATTAAAAAAAGTGAAAGTTGCTTTCCACTGATGACATACAGTCTAGGCCTTTCTTTATCAGCACCTTATTCTCAATAAGGGCCTTTCTCGGCCCCACCCTTCTCCCATTGTTTATATTTCCAAGATGGGCTGCGTTCACACATTCAAGACACCTGTCTTGCGTTTGTCTTGTGTCTGTGTTTAATGGCCGCTCCAATGCATTTCCAATGGAAGCCCATATGGTTTGACCAAACATTTTGTTTGATGGGAGGAGGGAGGGGGCAAACACATCAATCAAAGCTGTGAACTTCAGACACAAGTCAGGTGTCAGAAACAAGGCACGTGTATTGAATGCAGCCCAGTAAGGGCATATGTCAACCCCGCCCGCTCACCTACGCCCCACCCCCCCTCCTGGTGCTGTGGCCATCTTGGAAACTAAACACAATGTAAACAATGGGAAAAGGGCACATGCGGGGGCAGAGAAAGGCCCTTATTGCTGGCATTAAACACGAGCGGCAGTCATTGGCTTTCCACAGACGCTGTCCCAGAACAATCTGTCTTGCGGAGGGACTCGGCGGCGGGCTCATTGTATGCAGAGCAGGCCCTCTCTCGGCCTCTCGCTGGTCGTAGCCCAGTAAGCGTGCGTTCCCCATTCAGACATGCAAGACAAACTCGCTCAAACAACTTGGCATAATGACCAAACTGGAGAAAAAGTTTTGCAATTGATATGGGAATGGAGGGGGGAAGGGGGGGGGCTTGCTCCTCTGCATAAGGGGGGGGGGGGGGCATATGTATATATGCCACGCATAAGTGGGGGTATCGGATCGCGTCGCCTTCTCGACGGGCATGTCCTGAGGCGCCATGCTCAGATGGACCCGAGTCACCCATCGGCAGCCTGCAAACCCATCTGAAGACCCTCATCTGACTACCATGAAGCGCTCCCTCTCTCTCTCTCTTTCTCTCTCCCTCTCTCTTTCTCTATATAAACACTGTATCTGTCAGTCATTCTCTCATTCGTCCACTAAGCCACGTTCTTTTCACTTCAGAATGGGGGGTCTTACTGCGGAAGACCACCCCCCCCCCCCCCCCACTCCTCCTCCTCCCCTGTCCACCATAGATTTAGTCTCTTTTGTATTGCGGCTATGAATATGAAATATTTTGGCAGGGCTTGGAGCCAACCGTCAAAAGTGAGAGCTTCTCTCTGTCTGTTTCTCTCTCTGTCTCTCTTTCTCTCTCTCTCTTTCTCTCCGCCTATGGGTCGGACAGGCCGCTACAGTACCACCTCCCTCCTCACTTTGCTATCACTCCGTCACACAGCCCCCCCTCTCCCCCTTCCCCCCCATCCCCTCGTCTCGTCTCGTATCTGTTGTGGTCTGTTGGGGCCGGGACGGCGGGGGGATGGCGGGGGACGCCGGGGGGGGGGGGGGGGGGGGGGGAGTTAGACGGGCGGAGTGGATGATCTTCTCCGCTTGGGCACGGAAGTCACAGAGCCACCGAGGCGAAATTCCGGTGCCGCGGTTTCTTTCCGCTGATAAGGCGAAGAAGACACAGGCGGAGACCGAGGGAGCGAGAGAGGGACCTTCGGCACTGCGGCGGTGTGTGTACGTGTGTGTGTGGGTGTGGGGGTGCGTGTGTGTGTGTGAAGTGGGGTTGTGAGGAGGTGTATAGGAGGGCAGGGATAGTGTTGCTTTGGCAGCATGCCTCCTTTTGCTTGCCGCTCCGTTCAAGAGAAACCGCCCCCACCACCCGCCAACACCACCACAACCCCACCTTCCATCCGAGTGACAACAGGCATGGTTCTCGAACATTTTCATGTCAAGGAGGTGCCTCAAGTTGAAGAGACTTAAATTTGGCCCGTGGATCCCCGTTCAGAAAGTATTTTGTGCCAGGAGTCAGGAGGACTCACCCCCCCCCCCCCCCCACCCAAAAAAACCCAGGACTGAACACATGCATACAAGGAATCAACAAAGAACTGGAAACACAAGGGCATATAAATAGACATGGGCTAACTAGACACAGGTGAACACAACTGACAATCAAGTCCCATGGACTCTAATACATTCCGTAAACTTCCGGTTGTCCCCATGCTCAATAGAAGTATGTAGAAGAGCCGCCATATTGGACTGGCCCCATGAAGTGAACAGAGTTTGCGTAACTCTGTCTTACTCTATGACCCCATATATGGGAATTCCCCCATGCATATATGGTCACGCATTGTGACCATATTATATCAACAGACCCGAAAACTAATGCCTGGCCCTACCTGGGCCCTCATCAAACCCTGTACACTCAAGACACTGCCCCCACTGCCACCCTTAGATCTCCATATACGGAGCTGACCTGTTCTGACATTCCATAATCATGTTGATCTGACCTCATCAAACCCTGCATGTACACTCAAGACACGCTCCATGTATGGCCAGTACAGAATTCATTCCATATGTTGATCCGACGCCCCCCCCCAATGCCAAAGCGCCAGCGCTCGCCCAGCTGTCTGCTGTCTGCTGTCCCATAAGCGGATGCATGCTTCTGGGACAAAATATTTTTCAGATGGGGGTCGGCGGCCAATTAAATATATTTTTGGGGGTCCTTGACATGAAAATGTTTGAGAACGACTGACGCATAGAAACATAGGGTTTTTCAGAAAACTGTCTGATTTAGAAGACATTTGTATAGAATCGTTCCCAGGTCAAAATGGGTTAACAACATAACAGACTGTTTTACTTGTAACAAAGTAACATTATGCAGTGTTGATGTACTTTAACAAAACGTTGCGTTCTTCCGCCCCCAGCGGACGTCAGTCCTGGCCGGGCGTCAGTCTCGCCATGGGGGGGGGAGGAGGAGTGATGCAACCTGTCTGGCGCGTCCGAGCAGCATGATATTTTCTTATCAGTCACATTTACAGCCTTCTATTAATAAGAACGCCTTCTCTGAACTGTGTCTGACAAACAAAGTGTGCTGTGAAGAATGTCACCGCGTCGCCTTATATACCGGCGTGACCCTCTGCCTCTCACATCTCTCAAAGTGGCGGGGGAGGGGGGGGGGTTATTGGGCCTTTTCATTTGAGGTCTTTCTCCCTTTTTTTGGTTTTTCTTTTGTTCTTTTCGTTCCTTTCTCTCTTTTGAAGTGTGATGCATCTTTCCCTTCCCCGAAAACAAGGAATTGTGCCCAGTTCTATACTCCATCCTTCCTCCCTCCTTCTTTTGCTTCCTTCATTTGTGGATTCCCACTTGGTACTTCTTAAGCAATGTTATTTCTGATAATAACATTGAGTCAAATCATACCCTGTCATGTCCATGCATTGTCAAGCAGTTTCAGCAGTGTGGTTCAGTTTGCAATGCATTTTAAAGCAAAAAAACAAAAAAAGGTCCTCTCCAGGAAATATTAATGTACTTGTATGAATTAAATCCATAGGTCCAGGCCTTAAGAATAGTCACGTTTAACTCAATTATTCAGCTAAGTCATGTTTTAATGACTACATGGAGAAAATGTAATCAGAGAGGAAAAAAAAGGGAAATGCCCCTAAATGTTCATAGAAAATGCTCTGCATCCGAAGCTGTGAACAGAGACAATGTTATGGTCCTTTAACACATTGAGTACGCCAACGTGCATCAAAATAAAGGCCGCTATAGTGCCAGAGTAGTCTGATCGCTTTTACTCTGAAAGCCATGAACCGGAAATACTTTCTTAAAAAAATTGACTTGACAAAGTGAGCTCATAATCCCCGATCATCTTAATATATTTATATAAACTCCAAAAAGCGTTCATATTTTGCGGGAGAGACGGATGAGGAGCAGAAATGCAGCGCCAGCATATCGATCCATTCATCACCACGGAGAGCGCCCTGGATGAGGAGATACGAGTCATTCTTTCCGCCGCGCTAACATGGGAGTCAATGACAAGCTAATATTTGCACAGAGCGTTAGCATACGGCAAGCGAAAAGCGAAATGCCAAAAAAAAAAGAAGGAATAATTCTGAATATTATTATCTCGCCCCGCGTCGTTTGGACGTCGCTAGGACGTCCACAGACGTCTAAGGTATTACTCGTTTCTGATCCTTATGACGTTTCCAGACGTGTTTTGTACAGAATGTGTTAAAAAGCTAACCGGAAAGAAGTCGCCTGCACTTTGGAGCGAAAAGGAACATACAATATACCTCGCGCTGCGTCGCGCCCCACTTCCTGTGCTGCCCGTGTCCCTCCGTCCTCTGTCCCAATAACCCCCCCCCCCCCCCCCCCCCACACACACACACACACACATCACCTCTGCAACACCCTGCCAACATCCTCCTCCTCCTCCCCTCCCCCGGCCTGGTGGTGGTGGTGGTTTGGGGCACCATGGAGGGGGAGGTAATTGGATTTGTTGTCACCTCCGCTGCCTGGCTGCTGCCTGGCTGCCAGGCCCTGGGCTGTCTGCTCGGCTTAGCGATGAAGACATCAGCGCTGACGGCGACCCTGGGAGAGGATCAGCTGGGCGCTCGCGGGCCGCGGCGCTAATAAAAGAGAGCCATGCACTGTCCGTCCGTCGTGCCACTCTCGTCTATAGTGTCAGCAGCGCTGGGGGCCAAAGGTAGGGGCCAAAGGTAGGGGCCACACGGCTGGAGCCAGCTGTTACGCCCGCTGGCACGCCGTCCGTCCGTCCGGCCCCAGACCTGCCCGCCGCCGCCGCCGGTGCCAACGTATAGTGAGAGAGTGACGGCCAGGGACAGCCCCTTCTTATATTAACCCATTAAGACCTGCTGCGGGGCCGATTCCACACATAAGGGCCTTCTAAAGCAGCGCGTGCTCCTCAGACTTTTTGGTGCCATTCATTGATATGTATTACCAGCTATAGGAGCCCACCCAGGAGCTTGTATATAGCTGCAATTTCTGACAACCACTGTTCTCTAAAACCATAGATTTTACCATAGAAAAACGTACAGTATGTTGCTATACTGTAGCTAAAGTCTAAAATAACACAAACGCTTTCCCGGTTTGAATAGGTTAAACCAGATGCCAGCCCCTCCCCCCCCCCAACCCTGGTCCCGGGAATAAACCCGGGGCTGCATGCACCGCTGCTCCGGGGGCACGGTGCAGACGCAGACGCCCAGTGTCCTGGCGTTCCCAGACGCCCTGTGCCTGGCGTTCCCTTCCCCACCGCAGACGCCCTGTGCCTGGCGTTCCCAGTGTCCTGGCGTTCCCCGCGACATGCTGTGTCGCCAGTCGTCTTATTAAAGCGCTGACAGGAGGCTGGCTCAAGTCAAGGTCTCAGTGTAGTTTATGGGGGGCATCACATGGGCTTCTGCGAGTTTGTCCTCTGGTTCACCTCGCAAAAGGCACCGAAATCAATACGTCACATTATATCTTCCCGTGGAGAAAGTTCTCTGCGGTACTGTATATATATATAATATCTTCCCTGGAAGAGACACCACTTGATGCTTGTTTCTTTTTGGTTTATCGGCATAGCTAGCTGCTGCCTGCATGGATGCATGGATGCATGGATGCCTGCCTCTTTGACATTTTCACGAGGGTTTGTCTCGTTTCGAAAGTTTCAAAGTCAAAAGTCAAAGTCGTACTACTTGTCACACACGTTACCGCAGTGAAATTTGTTCTCCGCATTTGACCTGCATCTCTTGGAGCGGTGAGCTGCAGCCAAGGAGCGGTGAGCTGCAGCCGTGCCGCGCTTTGATGCCGAGTGCCAAGCAGGGAGGCATTGGGTCCCATTTTTACAGTCTTTGGTTATGACCCGGCCGGGGGTCGAACCCCTGACCTCCCAGTTTCAGGGCGGACACTCTAACCACAAGGCCACTGTCTTTACACACAATGCAACTCGTGGTGCGGGTGCATGCGCTTGTGTGAGCTTGTATAGATCGGCTATTTTCAGCAAGTGTAAAAACAGTCATTATACGACGGCATCAAGGCCCGCCAAAATACATTTTAGTCGACTAAATAAACTGTAGATTTAGTCGACTAAAATCTTATGATATTTAGTTTAATTTAAACTAAAACTACACTAAACACTAAATCATTCCAGGTGACTAAAAATGTGACTCAAACTCAATGAAAACTATTCAAGAAGAGACTACAGTATATAAGGACTAAAATTAAACTCAAAATGTGCTGCCAAAAACAACACTGATACCACCAATGCATGCAGCAACATGAAAGACCCATGTAGTTGCGAACGCAGTGAGCACTAACTATGAGACCTAGCAGAACATGTCTGTCTGTCTGTCACGCTGTAACACCACCCGCCCGCCACCAGAGGGCGCAGCTGTATCACACACAAAAAACACGCACGCACGCACACACACACTTAAAAAAACGTCCAAAACAATTAAAAAAGGAGAATTGTTAATGCAATTTACGAGCTGCGTTCGCTTCCCGCGTTCGCGCGTCTTACTTGTTCTTCTCCAGTTGTATATCTATTGTATTTCCGTGTGCCAGATAGAGAGAGAGAGAGAGAGAGAGAGAGAGAGAGAGAGAGAGATAGAGAGAGAGAGCGAGAGAGAGAGAGAGAGAGAGAGAGAGAGAGAGAGAGAGAGAGATAGAGAGAGAGAGAGAGAGCGAGCATCTCCCACCAATCACCCAGCATTGGGCCTTGTGTGTGTGGCAGGTCCCTGGCATGTATTGTCACCGACGTGCATGGCTTGGTTCTGGGCAGATAAGAGGGCGTCCCGTCTCCCAGGCGTGGCCGTATATAGGAGCGTGGAACCTGCATCATGGCACTTTGGACCATGTTGCCATGTTCGCATATATACTTATCCCATTTTGGGGCGGGAACCCCTTTTGGTGTTTTAATTAAAGCATTGTGTTATGCTCTGGCTATTGAAAAAAAGCTTGTAGGTCTGCTTTATTTTGAAAAATCGTGAGAATGTGGCCCAAATGTTTGAATACCCGGTATATTCTTTTAGAGCGAATCTAGCCAGCCCCTCCTATTCCCAGCTTTGTGTTTGTGTGTGTGTGTACCCAATAGCGATGATTTGATTGGCTAAGGGCTTAAAAAAGACAGAAGTGAGGGCGCCAAAAGTGATTGGCCGGAATGTGATGGTGTGATGATGAGAGTTTTTGAGGCGGCGATAGGCGATATCCCCTCCTATGTCCATCTTTGGGTGAGTGTCTGAAAAGTGAACTGTTGTTTAATTTGCTGCCCTTTGATAAGGTTATTTTTAAAGAGTTCACAATGTAATTATTACAAACCAGGTATATATCTTAATAATGTACTCTTCTATAGACAACCATGACATATATATTTGGTATTTTAACGGATTTCCAACCAAAGTAAATATGAATGTATGAATGGAGATATTTCAAGACATGACCGTAACCCATTTAGGCCTGACGTCGAAATTTAATAAAAAAACTTCTAAATGCTGACAGTTCTTCTATGGGGCTTGTTTTCATATAGAACCGGGGCTGCTTGTTTCTCTCACATAATCTGGCAACGCTGACGCTGACGGGGGTTGGGGTTGGAGCAGGTGAGTCGCCCCAGAGGCATGTCAGTAATTAACATGCGGCTACTCCATCAACAAGCTCCCGTTGTTACGTTTGGGGCTTAGAAGTCCACGACTGATTTGGTGACCTTTCTGTTTGGCTGCGACGGTATGAGGGCTCAAACTTAACATCTACTATGTGGACCTTTTGTGCCTTTATTGATAGTTACAGTGAAGACGGACAGGAAAGAGGGGGAGAGAGAGAGAAGGGGAGAGACACGCAGCAAAGGACTCGAACACGCGACACGCTGTCAGGCCAGAGCCTAAATGTGGCATGCGCCTGGACCACTAGGCCAGCGGGCGACCCTGACTTGGGAATCTCTACCATGGCATGCAGTATTCTTTTTTTCTGACTCTCACCGGTGCAAATTTCTCCTTTCAGCATTGTTGCTTTGACTGCACAATTCCATGGCCTCTGGGTATAGCTTACATTATGCTTGGGAGATGAGATGACACTCTGAATAATGTTGAATGAAAATATGATTTATATTCCATATACAGGCCTTTTTGGGGTGCGTATACCTGCATGCACGGTGGTTTATGAAATAAGGGTGGTAATTTGTTAAGCGCAGTGCCGTCGTATTGATGGTTGTTTGGGGTTTTCCAGATTCGTCACGGTAGGTAGTCTTAGACGTCGATTTGCCGAATTTGTGTCGCCATTTCCCGGTTTTTGATTATTGGTTCATAAAGTACGTGGTGTGACGCGGAAAACTAAATAGCCTACTGTATACCACCCGCTGTCGTATGAGACGGACTAGCAGTGGAAAATATACCAGACCCTTCTTTACTGTAAATCAGTGGCTGCCAGCCTTTTCCTTGGACCCTTACGCCTTCTCACATGTGCACACACTCACAAACACACGGCCGCGCGCGCGCGCGCACACACACACACACACACACACACACACACACACACACACACACACACACACACACACACACACACACACACACACACACACACACACACACACACACACACACACACACACACACACACACACACACACACACACACACACACACACACACACACGCCTCTCTTGACCCTATACCCTCTCTTAATTTCCAGCCATTTCAGTTGCTAAATAATTACAAACCAAAAGAAACAGCTGGAATTTAAGAGTTTCTTAAACGTTTTAGTAATATTACAGCTATACTCGCTATAATAAGATTCTTGGGCGTTGGGTTCTGTAACACAGCAGGTGGAATCAATCGGGTGGTTTGATTGACCCATTCTGACCGGGAACCCGTTTTGGTGTCAGCATCATGTTATGCTTTAGCTATTGAAAAATAGCAGATCTACAAGCTCGTAGCGCGCCACCGAGTGGCGCGCTACGAGCTTGTAGGTCTGCTATTTTTGAAAAATCGAAGAACGACTGACATTTTTAGAATCTGATCTCAGGTCAGAATGGGTTAATCAGACCAGTGTGTGTCCAGTGGAAACCTTGTATGAATCTGATCTCAGGTCAGAATGGGTTAAGACACACCACAACACTATATAGTTTCCAAATTACGGGACGGTTCCTTATTTCAAGGAAAGGTTGGCAACCCTAAATATGTGCCAAATCCCATCCAACG
This sequence comes from Protomyctophum bolini, assembly GCF_963924005.1. Lineage (NCBI taxonomy): Eukaryota > Metazoa > Chordata > Actinopteri > Myctophiformes > Myctophidae > Protomyctophum > Protomyctophum bolini. The sequence continues at coordinate 9,048 of NW_027665849.1, forward strand.
ACGGGGGCCATGACAACAGGTGGCTGCTTGCTATGGCAGAGAGAGAGAGAGAGAGAGAGAGGGAGAGAGAGAGAGAGGATGCTGACTGGGTCGGTGGCAGATGACCTGGCATGGTGGCATCTGTCACTGATGTCATGAGTCACATCTTACAGCTGGCTACTGGTTACACCTCACACGCACATCGCACGCATGCACACACGCACACACACAGACAACCTATATCAACCTATATCAGCCTATATCAGCCTATATCAGCCTATATCAGCCTATATCAGCCATGGTCACTATAATATGTCCAGTCAGCATGCAGGGACGTGCTCACATAGACATCAAAGGGGGCTTCAGCCCCTGCCCTTTATACCCGTCTGTAAAACAACTGCCCTCTCCAGACCACGAATGCAGCGTTCATACTTATGGTGGAAGAAATGCAAATCCTTTCCGTGCCATGCCGGAAGGCAGCATTCAGGAGAATTGTTGTTGTCTCCTCAACTTGAACCCATGTTTTGCGTTGAACAAATTTGTTTCTCCACTAGCTAAAGAGTGCTGGGTTGCGTCCCGAAAATAGCTGATCTACAAGCTCTCAACGCGTCGCAGCGCGACGCGTTGAGAGCTTGTAGATCAGCTATTTTTGTCCAAAAGTGCCCTCTTACGGAATGTCAGGCCATGTCTCTCTAACACTCTCTGCACGTCCCTGTCAGTCAGTGGTACTCACTAGTCACTTACCGGTAAGTGAATAAGTCAGCATAATATGCAAGTCAGTGAATAGAATACTAAATGAATAGCCTACCAAGTCATTGAATGCTAAGTGAATACTAAATTAATACAAAGTCACTAGCTTGTTACGATTTGAATACTAAGCAGGTAATACTAGGTCAGTGAATGCCAAGTGAATACTAAATGAACACAGGTGAATACTAAATTAATACTAAGTCAGTGAATACTAAATGAACGCATGTGGTGAATACTAAATTAATACTAAGTGAGTGAATACTAGGTGAATACTAAGTCACTGAATACAAATTGTACACTTTAGTCAGTTAATACTATACAGTAGGTGAATACTAAATGAATACTAATCAGTGAATACTAATTCAGTGAATACTAAATGAATAGTAAGTCACCAGAAATGTACTTGCTTGTTTGTTTTTCACAGTACTTGAATTTGGCACTCTTGCATATTTGGGAATTTGGGGAATGTAACTAATAAGTATAATATATCACTCAGTATTATTGCAACGTTATATAGTACTTTAAAATGAAGGTGCCGGTATATGAAATATATTTATACGGTATTACATTTGTAAAGTAACAGTTCGGCAAGAACACAGTCTAATTGTTCCAAATTTGACGGTGTGATTTTGTTGATAATTCACGCCTACAAGGTTACATTACAGCACGTTATAGTTCATAAATATGGGCAGGAAAACAGAAAAAGGGAATGTTTTACAGCAAAAACAACAACAAGAACAACAACACCCAGTTAGGCTAAAACATAATCAAGATAACATTTCATCTCAATCTTTCAACCCAAGACCTGAGGCCGATTCTTTAAAAGAAAGTTTTCTAAATCCACAACAGTTTTCTGAAAAGGCGCATGTTGTCTTATCAGTGGTGCTCAAACCTGTTCATGTCAAGGACCTCCAAAATGGTGTGTTTGACCACCGATCCTCATCTAAACAATATAGGTTGTTCCAGGGACCCCCCAGAGGGACCCCCCAGACGCAAAGATTTGAGTTAAAAAAAACAATACTATTAAAAGATTTGCACAAAATGTTCACGATTTTTCCAGACCTACAAGCTTTTTGAATATAATATAGCCTATATAAGCCAAAGTACAAAATGATGGTTAAAATTATTGTGATATGGAATATGAACTAAAATGACACAGATGGTGTCCCGGTTTGGATGGGGTAAAGCGTCATTATGCTGCCACCTCGCCAGGGGGGGGGGGGGGGTTGTCGGAAACTATATTGTTCTGACCCCTCGATCTGGAGGGGGGGCGGGGGGGGTACATGTAAGGTACACTGTACACATGATGCTTTCACACTCCGCTGCTAAAGACCGGGATTAGAAACTCACACGGCTTGATCTGCATTACACTGTAACGAGAGAGAGAGAGAGAGAGAGAGAGAGAGAGAGAGAGAGAGAGAGAGAGGGAGAAGGAGTGAGAGGTAAAGGAGAGAGAGAGAGAGAGAGAGAGAGAGAGGGAGAGAGGGAGAGAGGGAGAAGGAGTGAGAGGTAAAGGAGAGAGAGAGAGGAAGAAGGATATAGAGAGAGAGAGGGAGAAGGAGTGAGAGGTAAAGGAGAGAGAGAGAGGAAGGCGAGAGGGGGGATATTCTGGTATAAGAGTGGCATGTAGCACGCCTGAGTGTGTGTGTGTGTGTGTGTGTGTGTGTGTGTGTGTGCGCGTGTGTGCGTGTGTGCGTGCGTGTGTGTGTGTGTGTGTGCGCGCATGTTTGTTGCTTCTGTTGCTTCCTTCTGTACGAACAGTATTGTATTTATGGAATGCGTGTCTTATGGGGACATCACAGGTCTGTCTGTGCCCCACTGTTGTTATTTCTGACATTGCCATCTATCGCTATGCATCTATTCTTTCTCCCCCGCCTAGAATCAGTTATAATAATTAGAATCATAACTCCCCAAATATGTTGGTGTTGCAAAAAATATATAATAATAATAATAATAAGCGAGCGCGTAGAACCCTACATGTGAATGTGCTCGCTATAACAACATGTGTACGTTTAACCCATTCTGACCTGAGATCAGATTCATACGAGGTTTCCACTGGACATACACTGGTCTGATTAACCCATTCTGACCCGAGATCAGATTCTAAAAATGTCAGTCGTTCTTCGATTTTTCAAAAATAGCAGACCTACAAGCTCGTAGCGCGCCACTCGGTGGCGCGCTACGAGCTTGTAGGTCTGCTATTTTTCAATAGCTAAAGCATAACATGATGCCAAACACCAAAATGGGTTCCCGGCCAGAATGGGTTAAACACTGTGTATCATTTCAATAATTACTATAATGAATACCAATGAAATATACAGAGTAGCTCCACTGACTCAATACAGACACAATGCAAACCGTTACAGTGTGGATAACCTCTTATATTATATATTGTATCCATATTTTAACTTTTTTTGTTTTTGTATTTTCATTAATGCCCTCTAGGCCTATACCGTTTCATACCACTATAGTGTGGTAGCACAAATGGCAGATCTTCAAGCTCAAAAGGTAAACTTACTTTTTTGTTTTTGGCTGTCAAAAAGCCAGGTCAAAAAGACATGCTTTGGAGTGTCTGTATCTGCCAATTGACTGCACTCAAGTTGAAGACTTGCGCAATGTTGTAAAACAGAAAAAACAGAACAAAATCACTAAAATAAATAATCCAAATAATAAGAAAAAGGAACAAAATGCAGAGAAATGTGAGGAATAATTACACTACTGCAATGTTTCATTTGCAGTCACGGTGCATGTCAGCCAACACATTGCTGCATTGTTAATTGTTTGGGGAAATTATGAATTCTGATGTGATTATTTTTTATATATATATAAACGAATGCCGGGGCTCAAACAACAATAATAACAGCAACAGTCTTTTTCTTTTTATGAATGTGCCTTTCATATTTTTACTTTTGAACATATGCTCTTTGATTGAGCAATTCTAACGGATCTCATCTCGTCCACTGTCTGCCTCTGTCTCTGTCTCTTCCTCCATTGTCAAAACTTCACAGACACTTGTCTTAAATACTGCTTTGTTCCTTACTGATGAACAGCAAATACACCCCGTGGTTTTTTCCTTACCTGTCTCTCTAGCTCTCTCTCTCTCTCTCTCTCGCACGCACGCACGCACACACGCACACACGCACACGCACACGCACACGCACACGCACACGCACACGCACACACACACACACACACACACACACACACACACACACACACACACACACACACACACACACACACACACACACACACACTCTTACCTTCACAAACGATGTCGACTTGCAGCAGGTTGGAGATCTTGTTGGCCTGTATGTCCAAAACAGTTTTTAGGTAATGAGGGGGTGACCCAGGGGCCCTTCAGGGAAACTGGACCGCATGGTGCTGGGTTTGAGGCCCTGAACAAAAAGATGATAAACACACACAAGAAAACCCATAAAAAGTTAGGGGTTAATCCGTCCCTATAGCTGCATTTTAACTTTCAACGATTCAAAAATAGCAAAAATAATAATAAAAAAGAGCAGATCTAAAAGCTCGAAACAAATCATCCATGCGCCTCGTTGTAGATTGGCTATTTTGGCTACTTTTGTGTGACACTGCATGACGAAGTTGGGGGGGGGGGGGGGTACTAAATTACAAAAAAGAAGAAAAAAAAACATTTAAAAAAAGCTGAAACCTCAGGACCGCAACCATAGACACACATGCAGGCACGCCACTCGCTGTCCTTATAGCTGCATGCACGTATTCGGTATACAACAGTGACATCTTCAGGCGAACCAGTGAACTACCGGCAGACAAGGAGGCGGGTGTGAGGTTAAGAGACAAACTGGAGGAACAATAGAGAAACATTCTTAAAGCACCTCGATCTTAATGCATGTTTCCCCCAGAGAGACATGACACGAGAGAGGAGAGAGAGAGAGAAATCACTGGTAATTACTGCCATTTACGTAAAGAGAAAAGGCCCTCTTGTAATATGGCTCAAAGTGCATTCATTAACATTTACTTAACGTTATGCCACTTCCCGAGAAAATAACACAGCTCCACGCGCGCCGCGTTGCGGCGTGGGCGGCGGCTAGGCTACATTATGCGAGCGAGTGCCGGCCGTGAAGTTTCCGACGGAGTCGTGCGTTCTTGGCGCGCGCGGGAAAGGGAAAAAGTGGATAATTGACGGACAGATGTTTGGGTTAGTGTTGTTGTTTTTAGCTGCGGCGTTTATGCAGTCGAAAGGAGGCTTTTTTTGTTTTCTCCTTTTTCTCACGACGGGTTTATTACTGATGAACATGCAAACGCATCCCCCTTGTTTTGTTTTTTACCTGTCTCTCTATCTCTCCCTCACAAGCAGTCATATGGGTGGTACGTGGCCCACACATTTTTGGGCCCTGATCCAGACATCCACTGACGCCATGACGGTATATAGGCCTATTATTTTTGTTTTGTTTCTCTCTCTCTCAAAAGCACAGATGATGGGGCGATCTATACGTGTGGGGGAGTCGCACTCGCAACCCACTGACCTATAGCCAAGAAGGAAATATTTAGGGATGATGTGTGTGCGTCCGTGCGTGTGTGTGAAGAGTATACATTTATAGAGTGATATGAACATTTGGTGTTTTTTTTTTTGTTTTACATTTTATATATATTTAAATACATATAAGCCACTGTTAGGCATCGTATAATCATCACACACTCCCATGTTTCAAATGCTACGGTTTTGTTCACCGTTTTAAAATGCTTTGAAAAACAATTTGTAAAACAATTGTAAATATATATATATACGGTTTGCGGACATGCAAGGTTTTTCCGGGCCGACAGGCGGCCATATCTTGCAGGGTAGTGTACTATAGTGTAACTGTTTGCGCTGCTGGCTTTTATATGGCATCACTTCTACAAGCACGCATTAAACCACGATGGGAAAAAAACTCGTAACTCACACACACACACCTCAGGATTTTAAAAGCCCCCGTTATTGTTGATCAGCCCCCAAACAATATGACTTTAAATATATATAAAATAAAATAAATACAAAAATAAAAATAAAACAGAGAAGTGGGAGGTAAAAAAAAAAAATACAATACGCCACTCGCATAATACTTGAAACTGGCATCTGAAATGTCATTTACATATATTAGCATATAAAGTAATTGGCACAGATGCCAAGGAAACAGCCGCAAAACAGATTAATTGTCATCGAGCAGTCGCAGTGACATAGTTAAAAATGAGCTCCTTTTAAGGCGCCAATTATCAGAGAATTTCCAAAGTAACCTTTTTTTTCATCAGCGATTCTCTTCCCAGTGTCATTTGCGCTCGCGCACACACGCACGCACAACCACACATGTGAGCCCCCGCATTCATGCATGCACACACACACACACACACACCAGCGCGCGCACGGGCACACGGGCACAGACAGACACTCAATATGCATGGTACTATATCAGCATCCTAAAAATGTATAAATATTGTAAATAGCTGTCTGTTGTCTTTCAAGTGGAAGCTTTGAAACGGAGGCCGCGGCGCCGCCGTCTTGAAAAACAAGCGCATGTGTCTTTGTTTAGCCCGCAGAACACCCCAGAACAAACGGCGAAGGATTCTCACACCGCGCTCTCTCGCTCGCCGTGAGAAATCCCTAGAATGAATTTTTTCACAGATAGCAGGAAAAGAAAAGAATGCCTCCACGGAGAGCCTTCCATATGCTGCTCATTTATTTATTTACTTAGTCCTCTCCTTTTTTGTCTTTTTGTTTTTTTGTACGAGCATATTTGAATGTATACTGCGAGCTTTGATTTAAGTGTAGGTATATACTGTTCGGCTGAGTGCGCGCGCACGCGTGCGTGTGTGTGTGTGAATCTAAAAAGCTGCATACAGTAAATTGTTCAGTCTGTACCGTTCACATTTTCAATTATCCATCCATCTTTAGTATTGTTTCGCGCACGCATGCATGCACACACGCGCGCACACACACACACACACACACACACACACACACACACACACACACACACACACACACACACACACACACACACACACACACACACACACACACACACACACACACACACACACACACACACACACACACACACACACACACGAGTGGTTTGGCCTTGTTGAGTGTGAGTATGTTTACACAGTGTGTCTCACTCCCTCTCTCTCTCTCTCTCTCTCACGCACGCACGCACGCAAAGCGGTCCATCTGCGACAGCGTGCTCAGGCGTACGCACGGCGGTAATAGATTGGGAGCGCGGCGCGGCGGCGGCGGCGGCGGCGGCTCGCCGTGGCGGCTGAGCTCTTCTCTCTCTCCTCCGCCAGTAATAATTGGATAGTGGCTCCATTTGTACGGTTGTCGTCGGGAACGCCGAGCCTAACAAATGAGCTAGTTTAGCCTCCTCCGCGTCGCCCACAGCCTTAACCCATTCTGCGCGGGAACCCCTTTTGGTGTTATAGCATCATGTCGCGCTTTAGCTATTGAAAAATAGCAGATCTACAAGCTCGTAGCGCGCCACCGAGTGGCGCGCTACGAGCTTGTAGGTCTGCTATTTTTGAAAAATCGAAGAGCGACTGACATAGTTTTCCATTCTGACCTGAGATCAGATTCTAAAAAAAATGTCTTCTGTCAGGATGGAGAAGACATTTATAGAATCTGATCTCAGGTCAGAATGGGTTAAACGCCTTGCCCATTCTCTCAGCAGCCACGCCGGGGCTCTCCAAGCGAGCCGCTTTTAACTAATGCCGAGATTATACAGAGGGGACAGGAGGAGAGAGAGGGAAAGAAAGATTATACAGAGGGGACAGGAGGAGAGAGGGAAAGAAACATTATACAGAGGGGACAGGAGGAGAGAGGGAGAGAAAGATTATACAGAGGGGACAGGAGGAGAGAGGGAAGGAAACATTATACAGAGGGGACAGGAGGAGAGAGGGAAAGAAACATTATACAGAGGGGACAGGAGGAGAGAGGGAAAGAAACATTATACAGAGGGGACAGGAGGAGAGAGGGAAAGAAACATTATACAGAGGGGACAGGAGGAGAGAGGGAAAGAAAGCCCCTCTCTCTCCCTCCCTTTTGTGGCCTAGCTGAGCCAGGCATGCATGGAAGTAGTCACGCTGACGTGCTGCTGCAGAGTAGGGGGTTCTCAACCTTTTCCAGGCCATGATGACTCCCTAAAAGAATCATATTTGAACACAACCAATTGATGACAAAGGGTGGCGGTGGCTCAGGGGTTAGAGTGGCTGGATGGTAACCGTATAAGGTTGCCAGTTCGAACCCTGTGGGCTCCCCCAGAGTTAGTGTCGAGGTGCCCTTGAGCAAGACACTGAACACCTAATTGCTCCTGATGTGCTGGTTGGTGCCTTGCATGGTTTCCGCTGCCATCGGTGTATGAATGTGTGTGTGTGTGTGTGTGAATGTAATGCACAAAGGCGCTATATATAAATGCACCATTTACAAACATAATGCAGGCTGCATGTTAACCCTTTAACACATTTAGGCCTGACGTCGAAATAAAATAAAAAAGTTCTGAAAGAATATATATTGAAAGATTTGTGCCGCATTTTCACCATTTTTCAAAAATAGCAGACCTACAAGCTCGTGGCGCGTCTGCTATTTTTCAATAGCTAAAGTATAACATAATGCTTAAAACTCCAAAAGGGGGCCAAGAATGGGTTTTATTTATTTTTATAATTGTTTATAATCCCACGATTTTGTAACCCATTTTTCACCCCTGTGTCAATTATCTAATGTGATCCTGGGCTCTATACACACCCTCCACCAACCTAGTCCCCATATATGGGGGACAAGGGGAGAGCAACGGACTTGAACTCATGCTTCCTTCATGCCTGAGTGTCCAAGTTGCTCCTTTACACCCGACAGGTGTAAATTGAATTGAAAAGTTTCCCTGGTTGGACGTAGCGCTTGGAAAGGACGAGGTCCAGGTTGGTGGAGGGTGTGTAGAGCCCAGGATCACATTAGATAATTGACACAGGGGTGAAAAATGGGTTACAAAATCGTGGGGTAAAAAATTATAAGAATAAATAAAACCCATTCTGGGCGGGAACCCCTTTTGGAGTTTTAAGCATTATCTTATACTTTAGCTATTGAAAAAAAGCAGATCTACAAGCTCATAGCGCAGTACCGAGTGCCGCGCTATACGAGCTTGTATAGGTCTGCTATTTATTTTTTTTCGTGAAAATGTGGCGCAAATTTGGAATATATATTCTTTCAGAGCGAACATTTTCAACTAAAACGTTTGCTTCTGGGGGGTCCCTGGAACAACAGATTTTCAGATGTGCGGCCAATTACATATATTTTTGGGGGTCGTTGACATGAAAATGTTTGAGAACCACTGATTCATAGAAACATACTGTAGGTTTTTCAGAAAACTGTCATGATTTAGAAGACATTTTGTAGAATCGGTCTCGGTCGAAATGGGTTAAAAAGTGCCCCAGACAGACAGGAAGGCAGGTGACAGGATGGGAATTGGGGGGTGGGGTGGGGTGGGTGGGGGGGAGAGGCGTGCAGACGCTGAGTGTCCCGCGACTTGACCAAAGGTGTGAACGTGTGAACAAAGATAACACTGCAGCGACAAAAAAAAAGTAGGTTTTTTTTCTCCCTTCAGGAGAGCTTTGTATCGATTCACCACACCAGGGTATGAGAAGTGTCGACACGTATAGGAGTGCATGCGTGTGCGCGCGCGTGTGTGTGTGTCTCTGCGTGTGTGTTTAGGGTGTTTGTGGTTTAGAGGGACATCTCAAACCCGTGTGTATAGGCACTCTGAGTGAAATTAACCCTGAGGACTGTACCTTGAACACACAGCCACGTGCATGCGTGCGTGTGCGTGTGTGCGTGTGCGTGTGCGTGTGCACACTCCCATGTGTGTTTGTATTCCTTAATGACTTTCTAATTGGAGGCCAGCAGGAACCTGTCTTTATCTCTATTAGTTTAGTGGCCGCGCAAACAAAGGGAGGCTGCGCCGGTGGCAGCTCGCCAAACCAGGACTCACCGTAAAAGCACTTGTCCATCTGTGTGTGTGTCTGTCTCTCCTCCTCCTCCTCCTCCTCCTCCTCCTCCTCCAACTCCTCCTCCTCCTCCTCCTCCTCCTCCTCCAACTCCTCCTCCTCCTCCTCCTCCTCCTCCTCCTCCTCCTCCTCCAACTCCTCCTCCTCCTCCTCCTCCAACTCCTCCTCCTCCTCCTCCAACTCCTCCTCCTCCTCCTCCTCCAACTCCTCCTCCTCCTCCTCCAACTCCTCCTCCTCCTCCAACTCCTCCTCCTCCTCCTCCTCACCCACTCCTCACCTCCTCCTCATCCTCCACTCCTCCCTCTCCTCCACCACCACCACCTCCTCCTCCTCCTCATTCAAAATAATCTGTTTAAAAAAAAGATGAAAAATTCGACATTTCAGCATCATCAATACTTTTACTTTTGGTTCTTTTAAGTACATTTTGATGTACATAAATGTGGTACTTTTTCCACCACTGGCTGTCGACAAAAAAGTCAAAAAATGACTTTACTTTTAATGTATTACATCAGTCTGGCTCTCCTCACCTGGCTGTGAAACGCTCTCTTCCTCCTCCTCCTCCTCCTCCGTGTCGGTTAGGGAAGGAGAGGGGAAAACAGAAACACACGCGCACACGCACACGCACACGCACACCCCTTCATTCCAGGCTGAGTTGTCCGCTTACTCAATCAAGTCGTATTGATCGCTCCAGCAGCCGATCGAGTGCAAAAACGAATATGTAGTGAGGGAAGAGAGGGGGAGGAGGCCTGATGGAGGGTGTGTGCGCGCGTTTGTGCGTGTGTGCGTTTGCTGTTGTATTGGCGTCAGTGTGTGTGTGTGTGTGTGTGTGTGTGTGTGAACGAGGCCTGGGGAGCTTGAGTCTATATAGTTACGGACATGAATTTATTCCAGCACCTACTGTATACTGTTCTTTATATGTCCGTCGTTCAGCGTTATTAAAGTGGAACTATACTGTATGTCACCTTTTCTTCAAAAGATTCCAATCATGAAATGAATACAATGTAATTAGCCCAATCTGTATAGATTATGTTAATACAATTACATAACTTATACAATCTGCATGGTAGAGTATGTTTGTTACTACTAGAGCATGTCTGAAATAAGTGTCAGAGCTGAAATCGACATGTAAATATGAAATAAATGTTT
>NW_027665848.1:0-2000 GCF_963924005.1 Protomyctophum bolini
GGTCCATTTGGACCACTATAGCTTAGTTAGGGTCCATTTGGTTACATCTGTGTGTAGTTTGACATTTTAAAAAGGTGTGTATATAGCTCTATATTCTGACAGTAATCACTGCTACAGAGTGATTGTTTTCAGCAGCAGGGGTCTCTCTCTCTCTCTCTCTCTCTCTCTCTCTCTCCACCAGTTCTTTGAAGAAGTAAACAGAACATTGCATTTTCATTTTTTTTGGGACACCAATTTCATCCAATCAGGGAAGAAGAACCAATAGTGTTCATCACTTGCTCATCCTGCAATCCTTGTATGAGTTCTAGTCTCTTCTGAATGGATAGAATTGAACTGCTATATCATGAAAAGGCGATATTCTGTTTTTAGTTGCTGCCTGGAGAGACCCACATGTTAGCCTACTGAACAAACACTGAATAATATCTAGAGAGCAGCATATTGACACGTATTTAAAAACAAAAATGTCACTCGTTATTGCAGTAGATCCATATAGCCTAAGATGTAGACTCTCGTAGATGTATTTATCGATCGATACGAGAGTCTCTAAATCATCCATATACGGACACGACTGAGTGTCCAGTGTCCAGCACACACAACCACACGACCCGATCAGGAATATCGATAGTGTATAATATGACTTACATGTGAATCGATCAGTCGTACTATACTAGAGAGAGGCTATACACTACATTGCGTTACATTTACATTACATACCAGCTGTTTTCTCAGCAGCAGAATGTTCTCCTCCAGCAGCTTCTCCTCGCAGCTCAGATAAGGATCCTCCGAGGCGTGCAGCGGGTCGTCCCCCGGCGCCACGGCCCCGGAGGAGGAGGAGGGTCGAGCCGGGTCGGTGGAAGAGGACATGAGGGACGCGGCGTCCAGCGCGCCGCGGACCAGCAGATCCTGCCTGGTCCGCAGGTAGTCCAGTTCGCCCAGACCGGCGAGCGTCGCCTCCAGACGCTCGCGCACCGAGCGCCCGCGCTCCACCGCCGCCGTCACCGTCGTCATGTTGTTGTTGTCCTGCTCCCTTATACCGGGGCCGGAGGAGCAGACGTCCATCCCGGCCGTGGTGGTGGTGGTGGTGGTGGTGGGGTCCCTCGGCTGGGCGGCGCAACGGTGGTAATAAGAATAATCCCTGGAGAAAGAGGCCGGCGTTGTCTGTCCACAGCTATCCATTCAACGAGCACGGCAGCATATGTATATACGTAGCCTACACACACACACACACGTACACCGGAGAGATGCGCGTCCCCCACGCCCCGGTGTGATTTACGGCGAGGCGCTCAGTGGTCAGTGAGTGGTGACCACCCCAGACAGACACACACACACACACACACACCGATGACCGATCACATTTGGTCAGCGGTCCCGCAGAGAAGAGAGAGAGAGAGAGAGAGAGAGAGAGAGAGAGAGAGAGCGTCACAGGGAGAACATAGGGGTATGTACTATAATCCTGTTCCTCCGTGTTGCAGCAGTCTGCTGCTCCATGATAACTTTTCCTCCCCGCATGAATGAATTAAAGGCCGTTCTAACAATAACAATAATGAAGTCCTGCCCGTCGGTGCTGTTATGTGTTATGGAGGGTTTTACGCACAGAGCGCAGCGGTCCTCCGCTCTACGGCGGTGGTCCATGAGCTGAGAAGTGAACGTTGCAGTCCTCGCTCTGTCCCGTCCTGACCTGTCCAGTCCAGTCCTGCGCTCGCTCGCTGACATTAATCCACATTGAAGTGTGTGTGTTAAAAAAGGACAAACGGAGGTCCAGGGCGGTTCACCGGGAGCTCCCACCGCTCTGGATGCGGAGCTGTGAATGAGAGGCAGCGGCCTGGCGACACACAGCACCCCGGCCCCGCCCCTCTGCTCTACTCTACTCTACACCGCCCTGCGTCCTAACGCCCGCCGATTTCCTACAGAAGTTGCACGCACGCACGCACGCACGCACGCACACACACACACACACACACACACGCACGCACGCACGCACGCACGCACACACACACACA
>NW_027665847.1:0-47500 GCF_963924005.1 Protomyctophum bolini
GAAGAAATTTCAAAATTTCAAAAAACATGGGTTATAGCCCATCGTTTTTTTAATTTTTGAAAAAAATGTTATCCTCATTTTTCATCATTTTTGAACATGGGATATAGCCCCTACCGTACGGCATACTATATAGCACGCCGTTTTTCATCCTTTTTGAGGATTTGAAGAAAAATCAAAATTTCAAAAAACATGGGTTATAGCCCATCGTTTTTTGAATTTTTGAAAAAAATGTTATCCTCATTTTTCATCATTTTTGAACATGGGCTATAGCCCCTACCGTACGGCATACTATAGCACGCCGTTTTTCATCATTTTTGAGGATTTGAAGAAAATTCAAAATTTCAAAAAACATGGGTTATAGCCCATCGTTTTTTGAATTTTTGAAAAAAATGTTATCCTCATTTTTCATCATTTTTGAACATGGGCTATAGCCCCTACCGTACGGCATACTATAGCACGCCGTTTTTCATAATTTTTGAGGATTTGAAGAAATTTCAAAATTTCAAAAAACATGGGTTATAGCCCATCGTTTTTTTAATTTTTGAAAAAAATGTTATCCTCATTTTTCATCATTTTTTAACATGGGCTATAGCCCCTACCGTACGGCATACTATAGCACGCCGTTTTTCATCATTTTTGAGGATTTGAAGAAAATTCAAAATTTAAAAAAACATGGGTTATAGCCCATCGTTTTTTGAATTTTTGAAAAAAATGTTATCCTCATTTTTCATCATTTTGAACATGGGCTATAGCCCCTACCGTACGGCATACTATAGCACGCCGTTTTTCATCATTTTTGAGGATTTGAAGAAATTTCAAAATTTCAAAAAACATGGGTTATAGCCCATCGTTTTTTGAATTTTTGAAAAAAATGTTATCCTCATTTTTCATCATTTTTGAACATGGGCTATAGCCCCTACCGTACGGCATACTATAGCACGCCGTTTTTCATCATTTTTGAGGATTTGAAGAAATTTCAAAATTTCAAAAAACATGCGTTATAGCCCATCGTTTTTTGAATTTTTGAAAAAAATGTTAGCCTCATTTTTCATCATTTTTGAACATGGGCTATAGCCCCTACCGTACGGCATACTATAGCACGCCGTTTTTCATCATTTTTGAGGATTTGAAGAAAATTCAAAATTTCAAAAAACATGGGTTATAGCCAATCGTTTTTTGAATTTTTGAAAAAAATGTTATCCTCATTTTTCATCATTTTTGAACATGGGCTATAGCCCCTACCGTACGGCATACTATAGCACGCCGTTTTTCATCATTTTTGAGGATTTGAAGAAAATTCAAAATTTCAAAAAACATGGGTTATAGCCCATCGTTTTTTGAATTTTTGAAAAAAATGTTATCCTCATTTTTCATCATTTTTGAACATGGGCTATAGCCCCTACCGTAAGGCATACTATAGCACGCCGTTTTTCATCATTTTTGAGGATTTGAAGAAAATTCAAAATTTCAAAAAACATGGGTTATAGCCCATCGTTTTTTGAATTTTTGAAAAAAATGTTATCCTCATTTTTCATCATTTTTGAACATGGGCTATAGCCCCTACCGTACGGCATACTATAGCACGCCGTTTTTCATCATTTTTGAGGATTTGAAGAAATTTCAAAATTTCAAAAAACATGGGTTATAGCCCATCGTTTTTTGAATTTTTGAAAAAAATGTTATCCTCATTTTTCATCATTTTTGAACATGGGCTATAGCCCCTACCGTTACGGCATACTATAGCACGCCGTTTTTCATCATTTTTGAGGATTTGAAGAAATTTCAAAATTTCAAAAAACATGGGTTATAGCCCATCGTTTTTTGAATTTTTGAAAAAAATGTTATCCTCATTTTTCATCATTTTTGAACATGGGCTATAGCCCCTACCGTACGGCATACTATAGCACGCCGTTTTTCATCATTTTTGAGGATTTGAAGAAAATTCAAAATTTCAAAAAACATGGGTTATAGCCCATCGTTTTTTGAATTTTTGAAAAAAATGTTATCCTCATTTTTCATCATTTTTGAACATGGGCATAGCCCCTACCGTACGGCATACTATAGCACGCCGTTTTTCATCATTTTTGAGGATTTGAAGAAATTTCAAAATTTCAAAAAACATGGGTTATAGCCCATCGTTTTTTGAATTTTTGAAAAAAATGTTATCCTCATTTTTCATCATTTTTGAACATGGGCTATAGCCCCTACCGTACGGCATACTATAGCACGCCGTTTTTCATCATTTTTGAGGATTTGAAGAAAATTCAAAATTTCAAAAAACATGGGTTATAGCCCATCGTTTTTTGAATTTTTGAAAAAAAATGTTATCCTCATTTTTCATCATTTTTGAACATGGGCTATAGCCCCTACCGTACGGCATACTATAGCACGCCGTTTTTCATCATTTTTGAGGATTTGAAGAAATTTCAAAATTTCAAAAAACATGGGTTATAGCCCATCGTTTTTTTGAATTTTTGAAAAAAATGTTATCCTCATTTTTCATCATTTTTGAACAT
The DNA here is from genome assembly GCF_963924005.1 of Protomyctophum bolini. Classification (NCBI taxonomy): domain Eukaryota; kingdom Metazoa; phylum Chordata; class Actinopteri; order Myctophiformes; family Myctophidae; genus Protomyctophum; species Protomyctophum bolini. Next base: position 2,517 of record NW_027665847.1, read on the forward strand.
GGGCTATAGCCCCTACCGTACGGCATACTATAGCACGCCGTTTTTCATCATTTTTGAGGATTTGAAGAAATTTCAAAATTTCAAAAAACATGGGTTATAGCCCATCGTTTTTTGAATTTTTGAAAGAAATGTTATCCTCATTTTTCATCATTTTTGAACATGGGCTATAGCCCCTACCGTACGGCATACTATAGCACGCCGTTTTTCATCATTTTTGAGGATTTGAAGAAAATTCAAAATTTCAAAAAACATGGGTTATAGCCCATCGTTTTTTGAATTTTTGAAAAAAATGTTATCCTCATTTTTCATCATTTTTGAACATGGGCTATAGCCCCTACCGTACGGCATACTATAGCACGCCGTTTTTCATCATTTTTGAGGATTTGAAGAAATTTCAAAATTTCAAAAAACATGGGTTATAGCCCATCGTTTTTTGAATTTTGAAAAAAATGTTATCCTCATTTTTCATCATTTTTGAACATGGGCTATAGCCCCTACCGTACGGCATACTATAGCACGCCGTTTTTCATCATTTTTGAGGATTTGAAGAAATTTCAAAATTTCAAAAACATGGGTTATAGCCCATCGTTTTTTGAATTTTTGAAAAAAATGTTATCCTCATTTTTCATCATTTTTGAACATGGGCTATAGCCCCTACCGTACGGCATACTATAGCACGCCGTTTTTCATCATTTTTGAGGATTTGAAGAAAATTCAAAATTTCAAAAAACATGGGTTATAGCCCATCGTTTTTTGAATTTTTGAAAAAAATGTTATCCTCATTTTTCATCATTTTTGAACATGGGCTATAGCCCCTACCGTACGGCATACTATAGCACGCCGTTTTTCATCATTTTTGAGGATTTGAAGAAAATTCAAAATTTCAAAAAACATGGGTTATAGCCCATCGTTTTTTTGAATTTTTGAAAAAAATGTTATCCTCATTTTTCATCATTTTTGAACATGGGCTATAGCCCCTACCGTACGGCATACTATAGCACGCCGTTTTTCATCATTTTTGAGGATTTGAAGAAAATTCAAAATTTCAAAAAACATGGGTTATAGCCCATCGTTTTTTGAATTTTTGAAAAAAATGTTATCCTCATTTTTCATCATTTTTGAACATGGGCTATAGCCCCTACCGTACGGCATACTATAGCACGCCGTTTTTCATCATTTTTGAGGATTTGAAGAAAATTCAAAATTTCAAAAACATGGGTTATAGCCCATCGTTTTTTGAATTTTTGAAAAAAATGTTATCCTCATTTTTCATCATTTTTGAACATGGGCTATAGCCCCTACCGTACGGCATACTATAGCACGCCGTTTTTCATCATTTTTGAGGATTTGAAGAAATTTCAAAATTTCAAAAAACATGGGTTATAGCCCATCGTTTTTTGAATTTTTGAAAAAAATGTTATCCTCATTTTTCATCATTTTTGAACATGGGCTATAGCCCCTACCGTACGGCATACTATAGCACGCCGTTTTTCATCATTTTTGAGGATTTGAAGAAATTTCAAAATTTCAAAAAACATGGGTTATAGCCCATCGTTTTTTGAATTTTTGAAAAAAATGTTATCCTCATTTTTCATCATTTTTGAACATGGGCTATAGCCCCTACCGTATGGCATACTATAGCACGCCGTTTTTCATCATATTTGAGGATTTGAAGAAAATTCAAAATTTCAAAAAACATGGGTTATAGCCCATCGTTTTTTGAATTTTTGAAAAAAATGTTATCCTCATTTTTCATCATTTTTGAACATGGGCTATAGCCCCTACCGTACGGCATACTATAGCACGCCGTTTTTCATCATTTTTGAGGATTTGAAGAAATTTCAAAATTTCAAAAAACATGGGTTATAGCCCATCGTTTTTTGAATTTTTGAAAAAAATGTTATCCTCATTTTTCATCATTTTTGAACATGGGCTATAGCCCCTACCGTACGGCATACTATAGCACGCCGTTTTTCATCATTTTTGAGGATTTGAAGAAAATTCAAAATTTCAAAAAACATGGGTTATAGCCCATCGTTTTTTGAATTTTTGAAAAAAATGTTATCCTCATTTTTCATCATTTTTGAACATGGGCTATAGCCCCTACCGTACGGCATACTATAGCACGCCGTTTTTCATCATTTTTGAGGATTTGAAGAAAATTCAAAATTTCAAAAAACATGGGTTATAGCCCATCGTTTTTTGAATTTTTGAAAAAAATGTTATCCTCATTTTTCATCATTTTTGAACATGGGCTATAGCCCCTACCGTACGGCATACTATAGCACGCCGTTTTTCATCATTTTTGAGGATTTGAAGAAATTTCAAAATTTCAAAAAACATGGGTTATAGCCCATCGTTTTTTGAATTTTTGAAAAAAATGTTATCCTCATTTTTCATCATTTTTGAACATGGGCTATAGCCCCTACCGTACGGCATACTATAGCACGCCGTTTTTTCATCATTTTTGAGGATTTGAAGAAATTTCAAAATTTCAAAAAACATGGGTTATAGCCCATCGTTTTTTGAATTTTTGAAAAAAATGTTATCCTCATTTTTCATCATTTTTGAACATGGGCTATAGCCCCTACCGTATGGCATACTATAGCACGCCGTTTTTCATCATATTTGAGGATTTGAAGAAAATTCAAAATTTCAAAAAACATGGGTTATAGCCCATCGTTTTTTGAATTTTTGAAAAAAATGTTATCCTCATTTTTCATCATTTTTGAACATGGGCTATAGCCCCTACCGTACGGCATACTATAGCACGCCGTTTTTCATCATTTTTGAGGATTTGAAGAAATTTCAAAATTTCAAAAAACATGGGTTATAGCCCATCGTTTTTTTAATTTTTGAAAAAAATGTTATCCTCATTTTTCATCATTTTTGAACATGGGATATAGCCCCTACCGTACGGCATACTATATAGCACGCCGTTTTTCATCCTTTTTGAGGATTTGAAGAAAAATCAAAATTTCAAAAAACATGGGTTATAGCCCATCGTTTTTTGAATTTTTGAAAAAAATGTTATCCTCATTTTTCATCATTTTTGAACATGGGCTATAGCCCCTACCGTACGGCATACTATAGCACGCCGTTTTTCATCATTTTTGAGGATTTGAAGAAAATTCAAAATTTCAAAAAACATGGGTTATAGCCCATCGTTTTTTGAATTTTTGAAAAAAATGTTATCCTCATTTTTCATCATTTTTGAACATGGGCTATAGCCCCTACCGTACGGCATACTATAGCACGCCGTTTTTCATAATTTTTGAGGATTTGAAGAAATTTCAAAATTTCAAAAAACATGGGTTATAGCCCATCGTTTTTTTAATTTTTGAAAAAAATGTTATCCTCATTTTTCATCATTTTTTAACATGGGCTATAGCCCCTACCGTACGGCATACTATAGCACGCCGTTTTTCATCATTTTTGAGGATTTGAAGAAAATTCAAAATTTAAAAAAACATGGGTTATAGCCCATCGTTTTTTGAATTTTTGAAAAAAATGTTATCCTCATTTTTCATCATTTTGAACATGGGCTATAGCCCCTACCGTACGGCATACTATAGCACGCCGTTTTTCATCATTTTTGAGGATTTGAAGAAATTTCAAAATTTCAAAAAACATGGGTTATAGCCCATCGTTTTTTGAATTTTTGAAAAAAATGTTATCCTCATTTTTCATCATTTTTGAACATGGGCTATAGCCCCTACCGTACGGCATACTATAGCACGCCGTTTTTCATCATTTTTGAGGATTTGAAGAAATTTCAAAATTTCAAAAAACATGGGTTATAGCCCATCGTTTTTTGAATTTTTGAAAAAAATGTTATCCTCATTTTTCATCATTTTTGAACATGGGCTATAGCCCCTACCGTACGGCATACTATAGCACGCCGTTTTTCATCATTTTTGAGGATTTGAAGAAAATTCAAAATTTCAAAAAACATGGGTTATAGCCAATCGTTTTTTGAATTTTTGAAAAAAATGTTATCCTCATTTTTCATCATTTTTGAACATGGGCTATAGCCCCTACCGTACGGCATACTATAGCACGCCGTTTTTCATCATTTTTGAGGATTTGAAGAAATTCAAAATTTCAAAAAACATGGGTTATAGCCCATCGTTTTTTGAATTTTTGAAAAAAATGTTATCCTCATTTTTCATCATTTTTGAACATGGGCTATAGCCCCTACCGTACGGCATACTATAGCACGCCGTTTTTCATCATTTTTGAGGATTTGAAGAAATTTCAAAATTTCAAAAAACATGGGTTATAGCCCATCGTTTTTTGAATTTTTGAAAAAAATGTTATCCTCATTTTTCATCATTTTTGAACATGGGCTATAGCCCCTACCGTACGGCATACTATAGCACGCCGTTTTTCATCATTTTTGAGGATTTGAAGAAATTTCAAAATTTCAAAAAACATGGGTTATAGCCCATCGTTTTTTGAATTTTTGAAAAAAATGTTATCCTCATTTTTCATCATTTTTGAACATGGGCTATAGCCCCTACCGTATGGCATACTATAGCACGCCGTTTTTCATCATATTTGAGGATTTGAAGAAAATTCAAAATTTCAAAAAACATGGGTTATAGCCCATCGTTTTTTGAATTTTGAAAAAAATGTTATCCTCATTTTTCATCATTTTTGAACATGGGCTATAGCCCCTACCGTACGGCATACTATAGCACGCCGTTTTTCATCATTTTTGAGGATTTGAAGAAATTTCAAAATTTCAAAAAACATGGGTTATAGCCCATCGTTTTTTTAATTTTTGAAAAAAATGTTATCCTCATTTTTCATCATTTTTGAACATGGGATATAGCCCCTACCGTACGGCATACTATATAGCACGCCGTTTTTTCATCCTTTTTGAGGATTTGAAGAAAAATCAAAATTTCAAAAAACATGGGTTATAGCCCATCGTTTTTTGAATTTTGAAAAAAATGTTATCCTCATTTTTCATCATTTTTGAACATGGGCTATAGCCCCTACCGTACGGCATACTATAGCACGCCGTTTTTCATCATTTTTGAGGATTTGAAGAAAATTCAAAATTTCAAAAAACATGGGTTATAGCCCATCGTTTTTTGAATTTTTGAAAAAAATGTTATCCTCATTTTTCATCATTTTTGAACATGGGCTATAGCCCCTACCGTACGGCATACTATAGCACGCCGTTTTTCATAATTTTTGAGGATTTGAAGAAATTTCAAAATTTCAAAAAACATGGGTTATAGCCCATCGTTTTTTTAATTTTTGAAAAAAATGTTATCCTCATTTTTTCATCATTTTTTAACATGGGCTATAGCCCCTACCGTACGGCATACTATAGCACGCCGTTTTTCATCATTTTTGAGGATTTGAAGAAAATTCAAAATTTAAAAAAACATGGGTTATAGCCCATCGTTTTTTGAATTTTTGAAAAAAATGTTATCCTCATTTTTCATCATTTTGAACATGGGCTATAGCCCCTACCGTACGGCATACTATAGCACGCCGTTTTTCATCATTTTTGAGGATTTGAAGAAATTTCAAAATTTCAAAAAACATGGGTTATAGCCCATCGTTTTTTGAATTTTTGAAAAAAATGTTATCCTCATTTTTCATCATTTTTGAACATGGGCTATAGCCCCTACCGTACGGCATACTATAGCACGCCGTTTTTCATCATTTTTGAGGATTTGAAGAAATTTCAAAATTTCAAAAAACATGGGTTATAGCCCATCGTTTTTTGAATTTTTGAAAAAAATGTTATCCTCATTTTTCATCATTTTTGAACATGGGCTATAGCCCCTACCGTACGGCATACTATAGCACGCCGTTTTTCATCATTTTTGAGGATTTGAAGAAAATTCAAAATTTCAAAAAACATGGGTTATAGCCAATCGTTTTTTGAATTTTTGAAAAAAATGTTATCCTCATTTTTCATCATTTTTGAACATGGGCTATAGCCCCTACCGTACGGCATACTATAGCACGCCGTTTTTCATCATTTTTGAGGATTTGAAGAAAATTCAAAATTTCAAAAAACATGGGTTATAGCCCATCGTTTTTTGAATTTTTGAAAAAAATGTTATCCTCATTTTTCATCATTTTTGAACATGGGCTATAGCCCCTACCGTAAGGCATACTATAGCACGCCGTTTTTCATCATTTTTGAGGATTTGAAGAAAATTCAAAATTTCAAAAAACATGGGTTATAGCCCATCGTTTTTTGAATTTTTGAAAAAAATGTTATCCTCATTTTTCATCATTTTTGAACATGGGCTATAGCCCCTACCGTACGGCATACTATAGCACGCCGTTTTTCATCATTTTTGAGGATTTGAAGAAATTTCAAAATTTCAAAAAACATGGGTTATAGCCCATCGTTTTTTGAATTTTTGAAAAAAATGTTATCCTCATTTTTCATCATTTTTGAACATGGGCTATAGCCCCTACCGTACGGCATACTATAGCACGCCGTTTTTCATCATTTTTGAGGATTTGAAGAAATTTCAAAATTTCAAAAAACATGGGTTATAGCCCATCGTTTTTTGAATTTTTGAAAAAAATGTTATCCTCATTTTTCATCATTTTTGAACATGGGCTATAGCCCCTACCGTACGGCATACTATAGCACGCCGTTTTTCATCATTTTTGAGGATTTGAAGAAAATTCAAAATTTCAAAAAACATGGGTTATAGCCCATCGTTTTTTGAATTTTTGAAAAAAATGTTATCCTCATTTTTCATCATTTTTGAACATGGGCATAGCCCCTACCGTACGGCATACTATAGCACGCCGTTTTTCATCATTTTTGAGGATTTGAAGAAATTTCAAAATTTCAAAAAACATGGGTTATAGCCCATCGTTTTTTGAATTTTTGAAAAAAATGTTATCCTCATTTTTCATCATTTTTGAACATGGGCTATAGCCCCTACCGTACGGCATACTATAGCACGCCGCTTTTCATCATTTTTGAGGATTTGAAGAAATTTCAAAATTTCAAAAAACATGGGTTATAGCCCATCGTTTTTTGAATTTTTGAAAAAAATGTTATCCTCATTTTTCATCATTTTTGAACATGGGCTATAGCCCCTACCGTACGGCATACTATAGCACGCCGTTTTTCATCATATTTGAGGATTTGAAGAAAATTCAAAATTTCAAAAAACATGGGTTATAGCCCATCGTTTTTTGAATTTTTGAAAAAAATGTTATCCTCATTTTTCATCATTTTTGAACATGGGCTATAGCCCCTACCGTACGGCATACTATAGCACGCCGTTTTTCATCATTTTTGAGGATTTGAAGAAATTTCAAAATTTCAAAAAACATGGGTTATAGCCCATCGTTTTTTGAATTTTTGAAAAAAATGTTATCCTCATTTTTCATCATTTTTGAACATGGGCTATAGCCCCTACCGTATGGCATACTATAGCACGCCGTTTTTCATCATATTTGAGGATTTGAAGAAAATTCAAAATTTCAAAAAACATGGGTTATAGCCCATCGTTTTTTGATTTTTTGAAAAAAAAATTATCCTCATTTTTCATCATTTTTGAACATGGGCTATAGCCCCTACCGTACGGCATACTATAGCACGCCGTTTTTCATCATTTTTGAGGATTTGAAGAAATTTCAAAATTTCAAAAAACATGGGTTATAGCCCATCGTTTTTTGAATTTTTGAAAAAAATGTTATCCTCATTTTTCATCATTTTTGAACATGGGCTATAGCCCCTACCGTACGGCATACTATAGCACGCCGTTTTTCATCATTTTTGAGGATTTGAAGAAATTTCAAAATTTCAAAAAACATGGGTTATAGCCCATCGTTTTTTGAATTTTTGAAAAAAATGTTATCCTCATTTTTCATCATTTTTGAACATGGGCTATAGCCCCTACCGTATGGCATACTATAGCACGCCGTTTTTCATCATATTTGAGGATTTGAAGAAAATTCAAAATTTCAAAAAACATGGGTTATAGCCCATCGTTTTTTGATTTTTTGAAAAAAAAATTATCCTCATTTTTCATCATTTTTGAACATGGGCTATAGCCCCTACCGTACGGCATACTATAGCACGCCGTTTTTCATCATTTTTGAGGATTTGAAGAAATTTCAAAATTTCAAAAAACATGGGTTATAGCCCATCGTTTTTTGAATTTTTGAAAAAAATGTTATCCTCATTTTTCATCATTTTTGAACATGGGCTATAGCCCCTACCGTACGGCATACTATAGCACGCCGTTTTTCATCATTTTTGAGGATTTGAAGAAATTTCAAAATTTCAAAAAACATGGGTTATAGCCCATCGTTTTTTGAATTTTTGAAAAAAATGTTATCCTCATTTTTCATCATTTTTGAACATGGGCTATAGCCCCTACCGTACGGCATACTATAGCACGCCGTTTTTCATCATATTTGAGGATTTGAAGAAAATTCAAAATTTCAAAAAACATGGGTTATAGCCCATCGTTTTTTGAATTTTTGAAAAAAATGTTATCCTCATTTTTCATCATTTTTGAACATGGGCTATAGCCCCTACCGTACGGCATACTATAGCACGCCGTTTTTCATCATTTTTGAGGATTTGAAGAAATTTCAAAATTTCAAAAAACATGGGTTATAGCCCATCGTTTTTTTTATTTTTGAAAAAAATGTTATCCTCATTTTTCATCATTTTTGAACATGGGATATAGCCCCTACCGTACGGCATACAATATAGCACGCCGTTTTTCATCATTTTTGAGGATTTGAAGAAAATTCAAAATTTCAAAAAACATGGGTTATAGCCCATCGTTTTTTGAATTTTTGAAAAAAATGTTATCCTCATTTTTCATCATTTTTGAACATGGGCTATAGCCCCTACCGTACGGCATACTATAGCACGCCGTTTTTCATCATTTTTGAGGATTTGAAGAAATTTCAAAATTTCAAAAAACATGGGTTATAGCCCATCGTTTTTTGAATTTTTGAAAAAAATGTTATCCTCATTTTTCATCATTTTTGAACATGGGCTATAGCCCCTACCGTACGGCATACTATAGCACGCCGTTTTTCATCATTTTTGAGGATTTGAAGAAAATTCAAAATTTCAAAAAACATGGGTTATAGGCCATCGTTTTTTGAATTTTTGAAAAAAATGTTATCCTCATTTTTCATCATTTTTGAACATGGGCTATAGCCCCTACCGTACGGCATACTATAGCACGCCGTTTTTCATAATTTTTGAGGATTTGAAGAAATTTCAAAATTTCAAAAAACATGGGTTATAGCCCATCGTTTTTTGAATTTTTGAAAAAAATGTTATCCTCATTTTTCATCATTTTTTAACATGGGCTATAGCCCCTACCGTACGGCATACTATAGCACGCCGTTTTTCATCATTTTTGAGGATTTGAAGAAAATTCAAAATTTAAATAAACATGGGTTATAGCCCATCGTTTTTTGAATTTTTGAAAAAAATGTTATCCTCATTTTTCATCATTTTGAACATGGGCTATAGCCCCTACCGTACGGCATACTATAGCACGCCGTTTTTCATCATTTTTGAGGATTTGAAGAAATTTCAAAATTTCAAAAAACATGGGTTATAGCCCATCGTTTTTTGAATTTTTGAAAAAAATGTTATCCTCATTTTTCATCATTTTTGAACATGGGCTATAGCCCCTACCGTACGGCATACTATAGCACGCCGTTTTTCATCATTTTTGAGGATTTGAAGAAATTTCAAAATTTCAAAAAACATGGGTTATAGCCCATCGTTTTTTGAATTTTTGAAAAAAATGTTATCCTCATTTTTCATCATTTTTGAACATGGGCTATAGCCCCTACCGTACGGCATACTATAGCACGCCGTTTTTCATCATTTTTGAGGATTTGAAGAAAATTCAAAATTTCAAAAAACATGGGTTATAGCCCATCGTTTTTTGAATTTTTGAAAAAAATGTTATCCTCATTTTTCATCATTTTTGAACATGGGCTATAGCCCCTACCGTAGGGCATACTATAGCACGCCGTTTTTCATCATTTTTGAGGATTTGAAGAAAATTCAAAATTTCAAAAAACATGGGTTATAGCCCATCGTTTTTTGAATTTTTGAAAAAAATGTTATCCTCATTTTTCATCATTTTTTAACATGGGCTATAGCCCCTACCGTACGGCATACTATAGCACGCCGTTTTTCATCATTTTTGAGGATTTGAAGAAAATTCAAAATTTCAAAAAACATGGGTTATAGCCCATCGTTTTTTGAATTTTTGAAAAAAATGTTATCCTCATTTTTCATCATTTTTGAACATGGGCTATAGCCCCTACCGTACGGCATACTATAGCACGCCGTTTTTCATCATTTTTGAGGATTTGAAGAAAATTCAAAATTTCAAAAAACATGGGTTATAGCCCATCGTTTTTTGAATTTTTGAAAAAAATGTTATCCTCATTTTTCATCATTTTTGAACATGGGCTATAGCCCCTACCGTAGGGCATACTATAGCACGCCGTTTTTCATCATTTTTGAGGATTTGAAGAAAATTCAAAATTTCAAAAAACATGGGTTATAGCCCATCGTTTTTTGAATTTTTGAAAAAAATGTTATCCTCATTTTTCATCATTTTTTTACATGGGCTATAGCCCCTACCGTACGGCATACTATAGCACGCCGTTTTTCATCATTTTTGAGGATTTGAAGAAAATTCAAAATTTCAAAAAACATGGGTTATAGCCCATCGTTTTTTGAATTTTTGAAAAAAATGTTATCCTCATTTTTCATCATTTTTGAACATGGGCTATAGCCCCTACCGTACGGCATACTATAGCACGCCGTTTTTCATCATTTTTGAGGATTTGAAGAAATTTCAAAATTTCAAAAAACATGGGTTATAGCCCATCGTTTTTTGAATTGTTGAAAAAAATGTTATCCTCATTTTTCATCATTTTTGAACATGGGCTATAGCCCCTACCGTATGGCATACTATAGCACGCCGTTTTTCATCATATTTGAGGATTTGAAGAAAATTCAAAATTTCAAAAAACATGGGTTATAGCCCATCGTTTTTTGAATTTTTGAAAAAAATGTTATCCTCATTTTTCATCATTTTTGAACATGGGCTATAGCCCCTACCGTACGGCATACTATAGCACGCCGTTTTTCATCATTTTTGAGGATTTGAAGAAATTTCAAAATTTCAAAAAACATGGGTTATAGCCCATCGTTTTTTGAATTTTTGAAAAAAATGTTATCCTCATTTTTCATCATTTTTGAACATGGGCTATAGCCCCTACCGTACGGCATACTATAGCACGCCGTTTTTCATCATTTTTGAGGATTTGAAGAAATTTCAAAATTTCAAAAAACATGGGTTATAGCCCATCGTTTTTTGAATTGTTGAAAAAAATGTTATCCTCATTTTTCATCATTTTTGAACATGGGCTATAGCCCCTACCGTACGGCATACTATAGCACGCCGTTTTTCATCATATTTGAGGATTTGAAGAAAATTCAAAATTTCAAAAAACATGGGTTATAGCCCATCGTTTTTTGAATTTTTGAAAAAAATGTTATCCTCATTTTTCATCATTTTTGAACATGGGCTATAGCCCCTACCGTACGGCATACTATAGCACGCCGTTTTTCATCATTTTTGAGGATTTGAAGAAATTTCAAAATTTCAAAAAACATGGGTTATAGCCCATCGTTTTTTGAATTTTTGAAAAAAATGTTATCCTCATTTTTCATCATTTTTGAACATGGGCTATAGCCCCTACCGTACGGCATACTATAGCACGCCGTTTTTCATCATTTTTGAGGATTTGAAGAAATTTCAAAATTTCAAAAAACATGGGTTATAGCCCATCGTTTTTTGAATTTTTGAAAAAAATGTTATCCTCATTTTTCATCATTTTTGAACATGGGCTATAGCCCCTACCGTACGGCATACTATAGCACGCCGTTTTTCATCATATTTGAGGATTTGAAGAAAATTCAAAATTTCAAAAAACATGGGTTATAGCCCATCGTTTTTTTAATTTTTGAAAAAAATGTTATCCTCATTTTTCATCATTTTTGAACATGGGCTATAGCCCCTACCGTACGGCATACTATAGCACGCCGTTTTTCATCATTTTTGAGGATTTGAAGAAATTTCAAAATTTCAAAAAACATGGGTTATAGCCCATCGTTTTTTGAATTTTTGAAAAAAATGTTATCCTCATTTTTCATCATTTTTGAACATGGGATATAGCCCCTACCGTACGGCATACTATAGCACGCCGTTTTTCATCATTTTTGAGGATTTGAAGAAAATTCAAAATTTCAAAAAACATGGGTTATAGCCCATCGTTTTTTGAATTTTTGAAAAAAATGTTATCCTCATTTTTCATCATTTTTGAACATGGGCTATAGCCCCTACCGTACGGCATACTATAGCACGCCGTCTTTCATCATTTTTGAGGATTTGAAGAAATTTCAAAATTTCAAAAAACATGGGTTATAGCCCATCGTTTTTTGATTTTTTGAAAAAAATGTTATCCTCATTTTTCATCATTTTTGAACATGGGCTATAGCCCCTAACGTACGGCATACTATAGCACGCCGTTTTTCATCATTTTTGAGGATTTGAAGAAATTTCAAAATTTCAAAAAACATGGGTTATAGCCCATCGTTTTTTGAATTTTTGAAAAAAATGTTATCCTCATTTTTCATCATTTTTGAACATGGGCTATAGCCCCTACCGTACGGCATACTATAGCACGCCGTTTTTCATCATTTTTGAGGATTTGAAGAAAATTCAAAATTTCAAAAAACATGGGTTATAGCCCATCGTTTTTTTAATTTTTGAAAAAAATGTTATCCTCATTTTTCATCATTTTTGAACATGGGCTATAGCCCCTACCGTACGGCATACTATAGCACGCCGTTTTTCATCATTTTTGAGGATTTGAAGAAATTTCAAAATTTCAAAAAACATGGGTTATAGCCCATCGTTTTTTGAATTTTTGAAAAAAATGTTATCCTCATTTTTCATCATTTTTTAACATGGGCTATAGCCCCTACCGTACGGCATACTATAGCACGCCGTTTTTCATCATTTTTGAGGATTTGAAGAAAATTCAAAATTAAAAAAAAACATGGGTTATAGCCCATCGTTTTTTGAATTTTTGAAAAAAATGTTATCCTCATTTTTTATCATTTTGAACATGGGCTATAGCCCCTACCGTACGGCATACTATAGCACGCCGTTTTTCATCATTTTTGAGGATTTGAAGAAAATTCAAAATTTCAAAAAACATGGGTTATAGCCCATCGTTTTTTGAATTTTTGAAAAAAATGTTATCCTTATTTTTCATCATTTTTGAACATGGGCTATAGCCCCTACCGTACGGCATACTATAGCACGCCGTTTTTCATCATTTTTGAGGATTTGAAGAAAATTCAAAATTTCAAAAAACATGGGTTATAGCCCATCGTTTTTTGAATTTTTGAAAAAAATGTTATCCTCATTTTTCATCATTTTTGAACATGGGCTATAGCCCCTACCGTACGGCATACTATAGCACGCCGTTTTTCATCATTTTTGAGGATTTGAAGAAAATTCAAAATTTCAAAAAACATGGGTTATAGCCCATTGTTTTTTGAATTTTTGAAAAAAATGTTATCCTCATTTTTCATCATTTTTGAACATGGGCTATAGCCCCTACCGTACGGCATACTATAGCACGCCGTTTTTCATCATTTTTGAGGATTTGAAGAAAATTCAAAATTTCAAAAAACATGGGTTATAGCCCATCGTTTTTTGAATTTTTGAAAAAAATGTTATCCTCATTTTTCATCATTTTTGAACATGGGCTATAGCTCCTACCGTACGGCATACTATAGCACGCCGTTTTTCATCATTTTTGAGGATTTGAAGAAAATTCAAAATTTCAAAAAACATGGGTTATAGCCCATCGTTTTTTGAATTTTTGAAAAAAATGTTATCCTCATTTTTCATCATTTTTGAACATGGGCTATAGCCCCTACCGTACGGCATTTGTAAGTGTAAGGCTTAATTGGGTCGTCCACTCACAGTTAACAGTCTTTGTATTGAGTTTGTGCTTGAAATGTAGGCCTACTGTAATTCTGCAAACTGTTAATAAATATTTCAATCAATCAATCAATCAAAATTGACATTTCAACTATTGATCAGACGCTGTGCATTGACGACACCTAGTGGTCATTAATTTTAATTGCATGCATGCAGAGAAATCACAACATTGTGAGACGCACTGGGTCGTTGCCATGTTTTGCCACGGAAACCAGCGACCTGCCTTGTGTAAGTAAGTAAGTAAATTGTATTTATAAAGCACCTTTCTTAACAATGTTACAAAGTGCTGTACAGTGACACAATAAAATCAATCATAATTAAAACAGGACAGTACAACAAGCAAATAAGAACAACATAATCAAGTCAAATAAAATCAGAAAAATGTTCCCGAAATAAAAACGTTTTCAGTGGACGAAGCCAGGCTTGATACGAGCAGACGTGGCAACGCGATCAAACACAGGGGCAATCTCCCGTTGGCCGAGAGGTTGGAACTCACGGGCCAATGGGAGCCTGTGTCGTGTAATTTCTCCCTTTACACTGACTATAATTCTATCTATTTGAGACAGAAATGGCTAAGCAATACGGCAGGCTGTAGGCTGTAGTCAAAAGCACCGGACGAATGAAGGCAGGCAGAGAGTGTTCTGAAGTGTAGTGTAGAGTCGATCATTTTATTGCAACCGAGACCTAGACAGAGAGCTTCGCCATTGTCCCTGAGCCTGGAGCTCAGGGACTCCCTCGTACTGAACCGCTGCCGCGGCCAGTTTAAGACTCCCTAAACCTTGCATTTTACAGGACATATATACAGTGTTTTTGCATAGACACAGATATACGGAGGTGGAGACTGAAACTTTACATACCGGTATTCATCAACATATTGCCACTTGGTAAGCAAAGGTCTCTCCTGGATACAATAGAATGCTAAGTTCCCTATCACACCTGGCCAGGCCAAGCTACTTGACTAAGGCCCACGACACCTTGACTTTAAATATCAAAGACACAGTGACTGCAGATAGTGACAGTTGACTTATTTAGCATGCCCTTAGCACAGTGACCAAATGTATAAGTCGGACATTTTAACATGGCTTATATATGAATATCATGAAATATAGATACCACACCTGCATGCTTTTGGGCGGCCAATAAGGGCAGGGGTAAAACAGAGAGAATTGTTCCGGATCCTTAACATCAACTAGCACAGAAAAGCTGTGTTGTAGTAACCAGCAGGTAGCTCAGTGTGATGATGTCTGTGTTTGTGATCCACAGGTCCAGGGTTCAAATCCCACATTATTCATGTGTCTCTGTGATGCTTTGCTTTGCACACTGACTTTCAGAAGGACAACTTTAAAGCAGCACAGAAATTCCCAATGATTGTGTGCCTCAGTGGACCAACGGATAAGTCAAATGATATCCGTAGTATACCTAGTAGAAGTGTGCCGGTTCGAACCCCGACATACTCAAATCTTTACTGACACTTTGCATTCCACACTAACATCAACTAGCACAGAAAAGCTGTGTTGTAGTAACCAGCAGTTAGCTCAGTGTGATGAGTGGCTGTACTTAGTTGTGATCCACAGGTCCACGGTTCAAATCCCACGTTATTCATGTGTCTCTGTGATGCTTTGCTTTGCACACTGACTTTCTTGAATAAAAAATAAAAACTCAAAAGCACCAGGAGACATCTGCTGAATGCCCCAAGGTGCCTTGGCTCAATGGTGTGGAGCGCTTGACCCAGTTGCCAGCTTCAGACAGTTGGCTGGTTCAAGTCCCATGTCATGACATCAAGGTGCTGGGAAGGACCATCGGGAGACGGTGCTGATGCTTTGCTTTGCACACTGACTTTCTTGAATAAAAAATAAAAACTCAAAAGCACCAGGAGACATCTGCTGAATGCCCCAAGGTGCCTTGGCTCAATGGTGTGGAGCGCTTGACCCAGTTGCCAGCTTCAGACAGTTGGCTGGTTCAAGTCCCATGTCATGACATCAAGGTGCTGGGAAGGACCATCGGGAGACGGTGCTGATGCTTTGCTTTGCACACTGACTTTCTTGAATAAAAAATAAAAACTCAAAAGCACCAGGAGACATCTGCTGAATGCCCCAAGGTGCCTTGGCTCAATGGTGTGGAGCGCTTGACCCAGTTGCCAGCTTCAGACAGTTGGCTGGTTCAAGTCCCATGTCATGACATCAAGGTGCTGGGAAGGACCATCGGGAGACGGTGCTGATGCTTTGCTTTGCACACTGACTTTCTTGAATAAAAAATAAAAACTCAAAAGCACCAGGAGACATCTGCTGAATGCCCCAAGGTGCCTTGGCTCAATGGTGTGGAGCGCTTGACCCAGTTGCCAGCTTCAGACAGTTGGCTGGTTCAAGTCCCATGTCATGACATCAAGGTGCTGGGAAGGACCATCGGGAGACGGTGCTGATGCTTTGCTTTGCACACTGACTTTCTTGAATAAAAAATAAAAACTCAAAAGCACCAGGAGACATCTGCTGAATGCCCCAAGGTGCCTTGGCTCAATGGTGTGGAGCGCTTGACCCAGTTGCCAGCTTCAGACAGTTGGCTGGTTCAAGTCCCATGTCATGACATCAAGGTGCTGGGAAGGACCATCGGGAGACGGTGCTGATGCTTTGCTTTGCACACTGACTTTCTTGAATAAAAAATAAAAACTCAAAAGCACCAGGAGACATCTGCTGAATGCCCCAAGGTGCCTTGGCTCAATGGTGTGGAGCGCTTGACCCAGTTGCCAGCTTCAGACAGTTGGCTGGTTCAAGTCCCATGTCATGACATCAAGGTGCTGGGAAGGACCATCGGGAGACGGTGCTGATGCTTTGCTTTGCACACTGACTTTCTTGAATAAAAAATAAAAACTCAAAAGCACCAGGAGACATCTGCTGAATGCCCCAAGGTGCCTTGGCTCAATGGTGTGGAGCGCTTGACCCAGTTGCCAGCTTCAGACAGTTGGCTGGTTCAAGTCCCATGTCATGACATCAAGGTGCTGGGAAGGACCATCGGGAGACGGTGCTCTCTCCCCCTGTTTCCTGAAAAGTAACGGTTGGGGGTTATGCCGTACGATATAGGCTATAGCCCACGGTCCAAAATTATGAGAAACGAGGATAACTTTTTTTTTCAAAATTTCAAAAAACATGGGCTATAACTCATCGTTCTTTTTCATTTATTCCGCAATTTCCGCAAATTGCGGAAATTGCGGAAATGGAAATTGCGGAAATTGCAAAATTGCGGAAATTGTGGAAATGGTAATTGCGGAAATTGCGAAATTGCGGAGATGGAAATTGCGGAAATTGCGGAAATGGAAATTGCGGAAATTGCGGAAATTGCAGGAATTGCGGAAATTGCGAAATTGCGGAAATGGAAATTGCGGAAATTGCGGAAATGGAAATTGTGGAAATTGCGGAAATGGAAATTGTGGAAATGGAAATTGCGGAAATGGAAATTGTGGAAATGGAAATTGCAGAAATTGCGGAATAAATGAAAAAAAAAGTTATCCTCGTTTCTCATCATTTTGGACCGTGGGCTATAGCCTATATCGTACGGCATAACCCCCAACCGTTACTTTTCAGGAAACAGGGGGAGAGAGCACCTTCTCCCGATGGTCCTTCCCAGCACCTTGATGTCATGACATGGGACTTGAACCAGCCAACTGTCTGAAGCTGGCAACTGGGTCAAGCGCTCCACACCATTGAGCCAAGGCACCTTGGGGCATTCAGCAGATGTCTCCTGGTGCTTTTGAGTTTTTATTTTTTATTCAAGAAAGTCAGTGTGCAAAGCAAAGCATCAGCACCGTCTCCCGATGGTCCTTCCCAGCACCTTGATGTCATGACATGGGACTTGAACCAGCCAACTGTCTGAAGCTGGCAACTGGGTCAAGCGCTCCACACCATTGAGCCAAGGCACCTTGGGGCATTCAGCAGATGTCTCCTGGTGCTTTTGAGTTTTTATTTTTTATTCAAGAAAGTCAGTGTGCAAAGCAAAGCATCAGCACCGTCTCCCGATGGTCCTTCCCAGCACCTTGATGTCATGACATGGGACTTGAACCAGCCAACTGTCTGAAGCTGGCAACTGGGTCAAGCGCTCCACACCATTGAGCCAAGGCACCTTGGGGCATTCAGCAGATGTCTCCTGGTGCTTTTGAGTTTTTATTTTTTATTCAAGAAAGTCAGTGTGCAAAGCAAAGCATCACAGAGACACATGAATAACGTGGGATTTGAACCGTGGACCTGTGGATCACAACTAAGTACAGCCACTCATCACACTGAGCTAACTGCTGGTTACTACAACACAGCTTTTCTGTGCTAGTTGATGTTAGTGTGGAATGCAAAGTGTCAGTAAAGATTTGAGTATGTCGGGGTTCGAACCGGCACACTTCTACTAGGTATACTACGGATATCATTTGACTTATCCGTTGGTCCACTGAGGCACACAATCATTGGGAATTTCTGTGCTGCTTTAAAGTTGTCCTTCTGAAAGTCAGTGTGCAAAGCAAAGCATCACAGAGACACATGAATAATGTGGGATTTGAACCCTGGACCTGTGGATCACAAACACAGACATCATCACACTGAGCTACCTGCTGGTTACTACAACACAGCTTTTCTGTGCTAGTTGATGTTAAGGATCCGGAACAATTCTCTCTGTTTTACCCCTGCCCTTATTGGCCGCCCAAAAGCATGCAGGTGTGGTATCTATATTTCATGATATTCATATATAAGCCATGTTAAAATGTCCGACTTATACATTTGGTCACTGTGCTAAGGGCATGCTAAATAAGTCAACTGTCACTATCTGCAGTCACTGTGTCTGCAGAGGCCTGTCTTTGATATTTAAAGTCAAGGTGTCGTGGGCCTTAGTCAAGTAGCTTGGCCTGGCCAGGTGTGATAGGGAACTTAGCATTCTATTGTATCCAGGAGAGACCTTTGCTTACCAAGTGGCAATATGTTGATGAATACCGGTATGTAAAGTTTCAGTCTCCACCTCCGTATATCTGTGTCTATGCAAAAACACTGTATATATGTCCTGTAAAATGCAAGGTTTAGGGAGTCTTAAACTGGCCGTGGCAGCGGTTCAGTATGAGGGAGTCCCTGAGCTCCAGGCTCAGGGACAATGGCGAAGCTCTCTGTCTTGGTCTCGGTTGCAATAAAATGATCGACTCTACACTACACTTCAGAACACTCTCTGCCTGCCTTCATTCGTCCGGTGCTTTTGACTACAGCCTACAGCCTGCCGTATTGCTTAGCCATTTCTGTCTCAAATAGATAGAATTATAGTCAGTGTAAAGGGAGAAATTACACGACACAGGCTCCCATTGGCCCGTGAGTTCCAACCTCTCGGCCAACGGGAGATTGCCCCTGTGTTTCGATCGCGTTGCCACGTCTGCTCGTATCAAGCCTGGCTTCGTCCACTGAAAACGTTTTTATTTCGGGAACATTTTTCTGATTTTATTTGACTTGATTATGTTGTTCTTATTTGCTTGTTGTACTGTCCTGTTTTAATTATGATTGATTTTATTGTGTCACTGTACAACACTTTGTAACATTGTTAAGAAAGGTGCTTTATAAATAAAATGTACTTACTTACTTACACAAGGCAGGTCGCTGGTTTCCGTGGCAAAACATGGCAACGACCCAGTGCGTCTCACAATGTTGTGATTTCTCTGCATGCATGCAATTAAAATGAATGACCACTAGGTGTCGTCAATGCACAGCGTCTGATCAATAGTTGAAATGTCAATTTTAATTGATTGATTGATTGAAATATTTATTAACAGTTTGCAGAATTACAGTAGGCCTACATTTCAAGCACAAACTCAATACAAAGACTGTTAACTGTGAGTGGACGACCCAATTAAGCCTTACACTTACAAATGCCGTACGGTAGGGGCTATAGCCCATGTTCAAAAATGATGAAAAATGAGGATAACATTTTTTTCAAAAATTCAAAAAACGATGGGCTATAACCCATGTTTTTTGAAATTTTGAATTTTCTTCAAATCCTCAAAAATGATGAAAAACGGCGTGCTATAGTATGCCGTACGGTAGGAGCTATAGCCCATGTTCAAAAATGATGAAAAATGAGGATAACATTTTTTTCAAAAATTCAAAAAACGATGGGCTATAACCCATGTTTTTTAAAATTTTGAATTTTCTTCAAATCCTCAAAAATGATGAAAAACGGCGTGCTATAGTATGCCGTACGGTAGGGGCTATAGCCCATGTTCAAAAATGATGAAAAATGAGGATAACATTTTTTTCAAAAATTCAAAAAACGATGGGCTATAACCCATGTTTTTTGAAATTTTGAATTTTCTTCAAATCCTCAAAAATGATGAAAAACGGCGTGCTATAGTATGCCGTACGGTAGGAGCTATAGCCCATGTTCAAAAATGATGAAAAATGAGGATAACATTTTTTTCAAAAATTCAAAAAACGATGGGCTATAACCCATGTTTTTTTAAATTTTGAATTTTCTTCAAATCCTCAAAAATGATGAAAAACGGCGTGCTATAGTATGCCGTACGGTAGGGGCTATAGCCCATGTTCAAAAATGATGAAAAATGAGGATAACATTTTTTTCAAAAATTCAAAAAACGATGGGCTATAACCCATGTTTTTTGAAATTTTGAATTTTCTTCAAATCCTCAAAAATTATGAAAAACGGCGTGCTATAGTATGCCGTACGGTAGGGGCTATAGCCCCTATTCAAAAATGATGAAAAATGAGGATAACATTTTTTTCAAAAATTCAAAAAACGATGGGCTATAACCCATGTTTTTTGAAATTTTGAATTTTCTTCAAATCCTCAAAAACGATGAAAAACGGCGTGCTATTGTATGCCGTACGGTAGGGGCTATAGCTCATGTTCAAAAATGATGAAAAATGAGGATAACATTTTTTTCAAAAATTCAAAAAACAATGGGCTATAACCCATGTTTTTTGAAATTTTGAATTTTCTTCAAATCCTCAAAAATTATGAAAAACGGCGTGCTATAGTATGCCGTACGGTAGGGGCTATAGCCCATGTTCAAAAAGGATGAAAAATGAGGATAACATTTTTTTCAAAAATTCAAAAAACAATGGGCTATAACCCATGTTTTTTGAAATTTTGAATTTTCTTCAAATCCTCAAAAATGATGAAAAACGGCGTGCTATAGTATGCCGTACGGTAGGGGCTATAGCCCATGTTCAAAAATGATGAAAAATGAGGATAACATTTTTTTCAAAAATTCAAAAAACGATGGGCTATAACCCATGTTTTTTGAAATTTTGAATTTTCTTCAAATCCTCAAAAATGATGAAAAACGGCGTGCTATAGTATGCCGTACGGTAGGGGCTATAGCCCATGTTCAAAAATGATGAAAAATGAGGATAACATTTTTTTCAAAAATTCAAAAAACGATGGGCTATAACCCATGTTTTTTTTGAAATTTTGAATTTTCTTCAAATCCTCAAAAATGATGAAAAACGGCGTGCTATAGTATGCCGTACGGTAGGAGCTATAGCCCATGTTCAAAAATGATGAAAAATGAGGATAACATTTTTTTCAAAAATTCAAAAAGAGATGGGCTATAACCCATGTTTTTTGAAATTTTGAATTTTCTTCAAATCCTCAAAAATGATGAAAAACGGCGTGCTATAGTATGCCGTACGGTAGGAGCTATAGCCCATGTTCAAAAATGATGAAAAATGAGGATAACATTTTTTTCAAAAATTCAAAAAGAGATGGGCTATAACCCATGTTTTTTGAAATTTTGAATTTTCTTCAAATCCTCAAAAATGATGAAAAACGGCGTGCTATAGTATGCCGTACGGTAGGGGCTATAGCCCATGTTCAAAAATGATGAAAAATGAGGATAACATTTTTTTCAAAAATTCAAAAAACGATGGGCTATAACCCATGTTTTTTGAAATTTTGAATTTTCTTCAAATCCTCAAAAATGATGAAAAACGGCGTGCTATAGTATGCCGTACGGTAGGGGCTATAGCCCATGTTCAAAAATGATGAAAAATGAGGATAACATTTTTTTCATAAATTCAAAAAACGATGGGCTATAACCCATGTTTTTTGAAATTTTGAATTTTCTTCAAATCCTCAAAAATGATGAAAAACGGCGTGCTATAGTATGCCGTACGGTAGGGGCTATAGCCCATGTTCAAAAATGATGAAAAATGAGGATAACATTTTTTTCAAAAATTCAAAAAACAATGGGCTATAACCCATGTTTTTTGAAATTTTGAAATTTCTTCAAATCCTCAAAAATGATGAAAAACGGCGTGCTATAGTATGCCGTACGGTAGGGGCTATAGCCCATGTTCAAAAATGATGAAAAATGAGGATAACATTTTTTTCAAAAATTCAAAAAACAATGGGCTATAACCCATGTTTTTTTTTATTTTGAATTTTCTTCAAATCCTCAAAAATGATGAAAAACGGCGTGCTATAGTATGCCGTACGGTAGGGGCTATAGCCCATGTTCAAAAATGATGAAAAATGAGGATAACATTTTTTTCAAAAAATCAAAAAACGATGGGCTATAACCCATGTTTTTTTTAATTTTGAATTTTCTTCAAATCCTCAAAAATGATGAAAAACGGCGTGCTATAGTATGCCGTACGGTAGGGGCTATAGCCCATGTTCAAAAATGATGAAAAATGAGGATAACATTTTTTTTTTAAATTCAAAAAACGATGGGCTATAACCCATGTTTTTTGAAATTTTGAATTTTCTTCAAATCCTCAAAAATGATGAAAAACGGCGTGCTATAGTATGCCGTACGGTAGGGGCTATAGCCCATGTTCAAAAATGATGAAAAATGAGGATAACATTTTTTTCAAAAATTCAAAAAACGATGGGCTATAACCCATGTTTTTTGAAATTTTGAATTTTCTTCAAATCCTCAAAAATGATGAAAAACGGCGTGCTATAGTATGCCGTACGGTAGGGGCTATAGCCCATGTTCAAAAAGGATGAAAAATGAGGATAACATTTTTTTCAAAAATTCAAAAAACAATGGGCTATAACCCATGTTTTTTGAAATTTTGAATTTTCTTCAAATCCTCAAAAATGATGAAAAACGGCGTGCTATAGTATGCCGTACGGTAGGGGCTATAGCCCATGTTCAAAAATGATGAAAAATGAGGATAACATTTTTTTCAAAAATTCAAAAAACAATGGGCTATAACCCATGTTTTTTTTTATTTTGAATTTTCTTCAAATCCTCAAAAATGATGAAAAACGGCGTGCTATAGTATGCCGTACGGTAGGGGCTATAGCCCATGTTCAAAAATGATGAAAAATGAGGATAACATTTTTTTCAAAAAATCAAAAAACGATGGGCTATAACCCATGTTTTTTGAAATTTTGAATTTTCTTCAAATCCTCAAAAATGATGAAAAACGGCGTGCTATAGTATGCCGTACGGTAGGGGCTATAGCCCATGTTCAAAAATGATGAAAAATGAGGATAACATTTTTTTCAAAAATTCAAAAAACGATGGGCTATAACCCATGTTTTTTGAAATTTTGAATTTTCTTCAAATCCTCAAAAATGATGAAAAACGGCGTGCTATAGTATGCCGTACGGTAGGGGCTATAGCCCATGTTCAAAAATGATGAAAAATGAGGATAACATTTTTTTCAAAAATTCAAAAAACAATGGGCTATAACCCATGTTTTTTTTTATTTTGAATTTTCTTCAAATCCTCAAAAATGATGAAAAACGGCGTGCTATAGTATGCCGTACGGTAGGGGCTATAGCCCATGTTCAAAAATGATGAAAAATGAGGATAACATTTTTTTCAAAAAATCAAAAAACGATGGGCTATAACCCATGTTTTTTGAAATTTTGAATTTTCTTCAAATCCTCAAAAATGATGAGAAACGGCGTGCTATAGTATGCCGTACGGTAGGAGCTATAGCCCATGTTCAAAAATGATGAAAAATGAGGATAACATTTTTTTCAAAAATTCAAAAAGAGATGGGCTATAACCCATGTTTTTTGAAATTTTGAATTTTCTTCAAATCCTCAAAAATGATGAAAAACGGCGTGCTATAGTATGCCGTACGGTAGGGGCTATAGCCCATGTTCAAAAATGATGAAAAATGAGGATAACATTTTTTTCAAAAATTCAAAAAACGATGGGCTATAACCCATGTTTTTTGAAATTTTGAATTTTCTTCAAATCCTCAAAAATGATGAAAAACGGCGTGCTATAGTATGCCGTACGGTAGGGGCTATAGCCCATGTTCAAAAATGATGAAAAATGAGGATAACATTTTTTTCAAAAATTCAAAAAACGATGGGCTATAACCCATGTTTTTGGAAATTTTGAATTTTCTTCAAATCCTCAAAAATGATGAAAAACGGCGTGCTATAGTATGCCGTACGGTAGGGGCTATAGCCCATGTTCAAAAATGATGAAAAATGAGGATAACATTTTTTTCAAAAATTCAAAAAACAATGGGCTATAACCCATGTTTTTTTTTATTTTGAATTTTCTTCAAATCCTCAAAAATGATGAAAAACGGCGTGCTATATTATGCCGTACGGTAGGGGCTATAGCCCATGTTCAAAAATGATGAAAAATGAGGATAACATTTTTTTCAAAAATTCAAAAAACGATGGGCTATAACCCATGTTTTTTGAAATTTTGAATTTTCTTCAAATCCTCAAAAATGATGAAAAAAGGCGTGCTATAGTATGCCGTACGGTAGGGGCTATAGCCCATGTTCAAAAATGATGAAAAATGAGGATAACATTTTTTTCAAAAATTCAAAAAACGATGGGCTATAACCCATGTTTTTTGAAATTTTGAATTTTCTTCAAATCCTCAAAAATGATGAAAAACGGCGTGCTATAGTATGCCGTACGGTAGGGGCTATAGCCCATGTTCAAAAATGATGAAAAATGAGGATAACATTTTTTTCAAAAATTCAAAAAACGATGGGCTATAACCCATGTTTTTTGAAATTTTGAATTTTCTTCAAATCCTCAAAAATGATGAAAAAAGGCGTGCTATAGTATGCCGTACGGTAGGGGCTATAGCCCATGTTCAAAAATGATGAAAAATGAGGATAACATTTTTTTCAAAAATTCAAAAAACGATGGGCTATAACCCATGTTTTTTGAAATTTTGAATTTTCTTCAAATCCTCAAAAATGATGAAAAATGGCGTGCTATAGTATGCCGTACGGTAGGGGCTATAGCCCATGTTCAAAAATGATGAAAAATGGCGTGCTATAGTATGCCGTACGGTAGGGGCTATAGCCCATGTTCAAAAATGATGAAAAATGAGGATAACATTTTTTTCAAAAATTCAAAAAACGATGGGCTATAACCCATGTTTTTTGAAATTTTGAATTTTCTTCAAATCCTCAAAAATGATGAAAAATGGCGTGCTATAGTATGCCGTACGGTAGGGGCTATAGCCCATGTTCAAAAATGATGAAAAATGAGGATAACATTTTTTTCAAAAATTCAAAAAACAATGGGCTATAACCCATGTTTTTTTTTATTTTGAATTTTCTTCAAATCCTCAAAAATGATGAAAAACGGCGTGCTATATTATGCCGTACGGTAGGGGCTATAGCCCATGTTCAAAAATGATGAAAAATGAGGATAACATTTTTTTCAAAAATTCAAAAAACGATGGGCTATAACCCATGTTTTTTGAAATTTTGAATTTTCTTCAAATCCTCAAAAATGATGAAAAAAGGCGTGCTATAGTATGCCGTACGGTAGGGGCTATAGCCCATGTTCAAAAATGATGAAAAATGAGGATAACATTTTTTTCAAAAATTCAAAAAACGATGGGCTATAACCCATGTTTTTTGAAATTTTGAATTTTCTTCAAATCCTCAAAAATGATGAAAAACGGCGTGCTATAGTATGCCGTACGGTAGGGGCTATAGCCCATGTTCAAAAATGATGAAAAATGAGGATAACATTTTTTTCAAAAATTCAAAAAACGATGGGCTATAACCCATGTTTTTTGAAATTTTGAATTTTCTTCAAATCCTCAAAAATGATGAAAAAAGGCGTGCTATAGTATGCCGTACGGTAGGGGCTATAGCCCATGTTCAAAAATGATGAAAAATGAGGATAACATTTTTTTCAAAAATTCAAAAAACGATGGGCTATAACCCATGTTTTTTGAAATTTTGAATTTTCTTCAAATCCTCAAAAATGATGAAAAATGGCGTGCTATAGTATGCCGTACGGTAGGGGCTATAGCCCATGTTCAAAAATGATGAAAAATGGCGTGCTATAGTATGCCGTACGGTAGGGGCTATAGCCCATGTTCAAAAATGATGAAAAATGAGGATAACATTTTTTTCAAAAATTCAAAAAACGATGGGCTATAACCCATGTTTTTTGAAATTTTGAATTTTCTTCAAATCCTCAAAAATGATGAAAAATGGCGTGCTATAGTATGCCGTACGGTAGGGGCTATAGCCCATGTTCAAAAATGATGAAAAATGAGGATAACATTTTTTTCAAAAAATCAAAAAACGATGGGCTATAACCCATGTTTTTTGAAATTTTGAATTTTCTTCAAATCCTCAAAAATGATGAAAAACGGCGTGCTATAGTATGCCGTACGGTAGGAGCTATAGCCCATGTTCAAAAATGATGAAAAATGAGGATAACATTTTTTTCAAAAATTCAAAAAACGATGGGCTATAACCCATGTTTTTTGAAATTTTGAATTTTCTTCAAATCTTCAAAAATGATGAAAAACGGCGTGCTATAGTATGCCGTACGGTAGGGGCTATAGCCCATGTTCAAAAATGATGAAAAATGAGGATAACATTTTTTTCAAAAATTCAAAAAACGATGGGCTATAACCCATGTTTTTTGAAATTTTGAATTTTCTTCAAATCCTCAAAAATTATGAAAAAAGGCGTGCTATAGTATGCCGTACAGTAGGGGCTATAGCCCATGTTCAAAAATGATGAAAAATGAGGATAACATTTTTTTCAAAAATTCAAAAAACGATGGGCTATAACCCATGTTTTTTGAAATTTTGAATTTTCTTCAAATCCTCAAAAATGATGAAAAACGGCGTGCTATAGTATGCCGTACGGTAGGAGCTATAGCCCATGTTCAAAAATGATGAAAAATGAGGATAACATTTTTTTCAAAAATTCAAAAAACGATGGGCTATAACCCATGTTTTTTGAAATTTTGAATTTTCTTCAAATCCTCAAAAATGATGAAAAACGGCGTGCTATAGTATGCCGTACGGTAGGGGCTATAGCCCATGTTCAAAAATGATGAAAAATGAGGATAACATTTTTTTCAAAAATTCAAAAAACGATGGGCTATAACCCATGTTTTTTGAAATTTTGAATTTTCTTCAAATCTTCAAAAATGATGAAAAACGGCGTGCTATAGTATGCCGTACGGTAGGGGCTATAGCCCATGTTCAAAAATGATGAAAAATGAGGATAACATTTTTTTCAAAAATTCAAAAAACGATGGGCTATAACCCATGTTTTTTGAAATTTTGAATTTTCTTCAAATCTTCAAAAATGATGAAAAACGGCGTGCTATAGTATGCCGTACGGTAGGGGCTATAGCCCATGTTCAAAAATGATGAAAAATGAGGATAACATTTTTTTCAAAAATTCAAAAAACGATGGGCTATAACCCATGTTTTTTGAAATTTTGAATTTTCTTCAAATCCTCAAAAATGATGAAAAACGGCGTGCTATAGTATGCCGTACGGTAGGGGCTATAGCCCATGTTTAAAAATTATGAAAAATGAGGATAACATTTTTTTCAAAAATTCAAAAAAAGATGGGCTATAACCCATGTTTTTTGAAATTTTGAATTTTCTTCAAATCCTCAAAAATTATGAAAAAAGGCGTGCTATAGTATGCCGTACAGTAGGGGCTATAGCCCATGTTCAAAAATGATGAAAAATGAGGATAACATTTTTTTCAAAAATTCAAAAAACGATGGGCTATAACCCATGTTTTTTGAAATTTTGAATTTTCTTCAAATCCTCAAAAATGATGAAAAACGGCGTGCTATAGTATGCCGTACGGTAGGAGCTATAGCCCATGTTCAAAAATGATGAAAAATGAGGATAACATTTTTTTCAAAAATTCAAAAAACGATGGGCTATAACCCATGTTTTTTGAAATTTTGAATTTTCTTCAAATCCTCAAAAATGATGAAAAACGGCGTGCTATAGTATGCCGTACGGTAGGGGCTATAGCCCATGTTCAAAAATGATGAAAAATGAGGATAACATTTTTTTCAAAAATTCAAAAAACGATGGGCTATAACCCATGTTTTTTGAAATTTTGAATTTTCTTCAAATCCTCAAAAATGATGAAAAATGGCGTGCTATAGTATGCCGTACGGTAGGGGCTATAGCCCATGTTCAAAAATGATGAAAAATGAGGATAACATTTTTTTCAAAAAATCAAAAAACGATGGGCTATAACCCATGTTTTTTGAAATTTTGAATTTTCTTCAAATCCTCAAAAATGATGAAAAACGGCGTGCTATAGTATGCCGTACGGTAGGAGCTATAGCCCATGTTCAAAAATTATGAAAAATGAGGATAACATTTTTTTCAAAAATTCAAAAAACGATGGGCTATAACCCATGTTTTTTGAAATTTTGAATTTTCTTCAAATCTTCAAAAATGATGAAAAACGGCGTGCTATAGTATGCCGTACGGTAGGGGCTATAGCCCATGTTCAAAAATGATGAAAAATGAGGATAACATTTTTTTCAAAAATTCAAAAAACGATGGGCTATAACCCATGTTTTTTGAAATTTTGAATTTTCTTCAAATCCTCAAAAATGATGAAAAACGGCGTGCTATAGTATGCCGTACGGTAGGGGCTATAGCCCATGTTCAAAAATGATGAAAAATGAGGATAATTTTTTTTTTTTTAATTCAAAAAACGATGGGCTATAACCCATGTTTTTTGAAATTTTGAATTTTCTTCAAATCCTCAAAAATGATGAAAAACGGCGTGCTATAGTATGCCGTACGGTAGGGGCTATAGCCCATGTTCAAAAATGATGAAAAATGAGGATAACATTTTTTTCAAAAATTCAAAAAACGATGGGCTATAACCCATGTTTTTTGAAATTTTGAATTTTCTTCAAATCCTCAAAAATGATGAAAAAAGGCGTGCTATAGTATGCCGTACGGTAGGGGCTATAGCCCATGTTCAAAAATGCTGAAAAATGAGGATAACATTTTTTTCAAAAATTCAAAAAACGATGGGCTATAACCCATGTTTTTTGAAATTTTGAATTTTCTTCAAATCCTCAAAAATGATGAAAAAAGGCGTGCTATAGTATGCCGTACGGTAGGGGCTATAGCCCATGTTCAAAAATGATGAAAAATGAGGATAACATTTTTTTTTTAAATTCAAAAAACGATGGGCTATAACCCATGTTTTTTGAAATTTTGAATTTTCTTCAAATCCTCAAAAATGATGAAAAACGGCGTGCTATAGTATGCCGTACGGTAGGGGCTATAGCCCATGTTCAAAAATGATGAAAAATGAGGATAACATTTTTTTCAAAAAATCAAAAAACGATGGGCTATAACCCATGTTTTTTGAAATTTTGAATTTTCTTCAAATCTTCAAAAATGATGAAAAACGGCGTGCTATAGTATGCCGTACGGTAGGGGCTATAGCCCATGTTCAAAAATGATGAAAAATGAGGATAACATTTTTTTCAAAAATTCAAAAAACTATGGGCTATAACCCATGTTTTTTGAAATTTTGAATTTTCTTCAAATCCTCAAAAATGATGAAAAACGGCGTGCTATAGTATGCCGTACGGTAGGGGCTATAGCCCATGTTCAAAAATGATGAAAAATGAGGATAACATTTTTTTCAAAAATTCAAAAAACGATGGGCTATAACCCATGTTTTTTGAAATTTTGAATTTTCTTCAAATCCTCAAAAATGATGAAAAATGGCGTGCTATAGTATGCCGTACGGTAGGGGCTATAGCCCATGTTCAAAAATGATGAAAAATGAGGATAACATTTTTTTCAAAAATTCAAAAAACGATGGGCTATAACCCATGTTTTTTGAAAATTTGAATTTTCTTCAAATCCTCAAAAATGATGAAAAACGGCGTGCTATAGTATGCCGTACGGTAGGGGCTATAGCCCATGTTCAAAAATGATGAAAAATGAGGATAACATTTTTTTCAAAAATTCAAAAAACGATGGGCTATAACCCATGTTTTTTGAAATTTTGAATTTTCTTAAAATCCTCAGAAATGATGAAAAACGGCGTGCTATAGTATGCCGTACGGTAGGGGCTATAGCCCATGTTCAAAAATGATGAAAAATGAGGATAACATTTTTTTCAAAAATTCAAAAAACGATGGGCTATAACCCATGTTTTTTGAAATTTTGAATGTTCTTCAAATCCTCAAAAATGATGAAAAACGGCGTGCTATAGTATGCCGTACGGTAGGGGCTATAGCCCATGTTCAAAAATGATGAAAAATGAGGATAACGTTTTTTTCAAAAATTCAAAAAACGATGGGCTATAACCCATGTTTTTTGAAATTTTGAATTTTCTTAAAATCCTCAAAAATGATGAAAAACGGCGTGCTATAGTATGCCGTACGGAAGGGGCTATAGCCCATGTTCAAAAATGATGAAAAATGAGGATAACATTTTTTTCAAAAATTCAAAAAACGATGGGCTATAACCCATGTTTTTTGAAATTTTGAATTTTCTTCAAATCCTCAAAAAGGATGAAAAATGGCGTGCTATAGTATGCCGTACGGTAGGGGCTATAGCCCATGTTCAAAAATGATGAAAAATGAGGATAACATTTTTTTCAAAAATTCAAAAAACGATGGGCTATAACCCATGTTTTTTGAAATTTTGAATTTTCTTCAAATCCTCAAAAATGATGAAAAACGGCGTGCTATAGTATGCCGTACGGTAGGGGCTATAGCCCATGTTCAAAAATGATGAAAAATGAGGATAACATTTTTTTCAAAAATTCAAAAAACGATGGGCTATAACCCATGTTTTTTGAAATGTTCAATTTTCTTCAAATCCTCAAAAATGATGAAAAGCGGCGTGCTATAGTATGCCGTACGGTAGGGGCTATAGCCCATGTTCAAAAATGATGAAAAATGAGGATAACATTTTTTTCAAAAATTCAAAAAACAATGGGCTATAACCCATGTTTTTTGAAATTTTGAATTTTCTTCAAATCCTCAAAAATGATGAAAAACGGCGTGCTATAGTTTGCCGTACGGTAGGGGCTATAGCCCATGTTCAAAAATGATGAAAAATGAGGATAACGTTTTTTTCAAAAATTCAAAAAACGATGGGCTATAACCCATGTTTTTTGAAATTTTGAATTTTCTTAAAATCCTCAAAAATGATGAAAAACGGCGTGCTATAGTATGCCGTACGGTAGGGGCTATAGCCCATGTTCAAAAATGATGAAAAATGAGGATAACATTTTTTTCAAAAATTCAAAAAACGATGGGCTATAACCCATGTTTTTTGAAATTTTGAATGTTCTTCAAATCCTCAAAAATGATGAAAAACGGCGTGCTATAGTATGCCGTACGGTAGGGGCTATAGCCCATGTTCAAAAATGATGAAAAATGAGGATAACATTTTTTTCAAAAATTCAAAAAACGATGGGCTATAACCCATGTTTTTTTAAATTTTCAATTTTCTTCAAATCCTCAAAAATGATGAAAAACGGCGTGCTATAGTATGCCGTACGGTATGGGCTATAGCCCATGTTCAAAAATGATGAAAAATGAGGATAACATTTTTTTCAAAAATTCAAAAAACAATGGGCTATAACCCATGTTTTTTTAAATTTTGAATTTTCTTCAAATCCTCAAAAATGATGAAAAACGGCGTGCTATAGTATGCCGTACGGTAGGGGCTATAGCCCATGTTCAAAAATGATGAAAAATGAGGATAACGTTTTTTTCAAAAATTCAAAAAACGATGGGCTATAACCCATGTTTTTTGAAATTTTGAATTTTCTTCAAATCCTCAAAAATGATGAAAAACGGCGTGCTATAGTATGCCCTACGGTAGGGGCTATAGCCCATGTTCAAAAATGATGAAAAATGAGGATAACGTTTTTTTCAAAAATTCAAAAAACAATGGGCTATAACCCATGTTTTTTGAAATTTTGAATTTTCTTCAAATCCTCAAAAATTATGAAAAACGGCGTGCTATAGTATGCCGTACGGTAGGGGCTATAGCCCATGTTCAAAAATGATGAAAAATGAGGATAACATTTTTTTCAAAAATTCAAAAAACGATGGGCTATAACCCATGTTTTTTGAAATTTTGAATTTTCTTAAAATCCTCAGAAATGATGAAAAACGGCGTGCTATAGTATGCCGTACGGTAGGGGCTATAGCCCATGTTCAAAAATGATGAAAAATGAGGATAACATTTTTTTCAAAAATTCAAAAAACGATGGGCTATAACCCATGTTTTTTGAAATTTTGAATGTTCTTCAAATCCTCAAAAATGATGAAAAACGGCGTGCTATAGTATGCCGTACGGTAGGGGCTATAGCCCATGTTCAAAAATGATGAAAAATGAGGATAACGTTTTTTTCAAAAATTCAAAAAACGATGGGCTATAACCCATGTTTTTTGAAATTTTGAATTTTCTTAAAATCCTCAAAAATGATGAAAAACGGCGTGCTATAGTATGCCGTACGGAAGGGGCTATAGCCCATGTTCAAAAATGATGAAAAATGAGGATAACATTTTTTTCAAAAATTCAAAAAACGATGGGCTATAACCCATGTTTTTTGAAATTTTGAATTTTCTTCAAATCCTCAAAAAGGATGAAAAATGGCGTGCTATAGTATGCCGTACGGTAGGGGCTATAGCCCATGTTCAAAAATGATGAAAAATGAGGATAACATTTTTTTCAAAAATTCAAAAAACGATGGGCTATAACCCATGTTTTTTGAAATTTTGAATTTTCTTCAAATCCTCAAAAATGATGAAAAACGGCGTGCTATAGTATGCCGTACGGTAGGGGCTATAGCCCATGTTCAAAAATGATGAAAAATGAGGATAACATTTTTTTCAAAAATTCAAAAAACGATGGGCTATAACCCATGTTTTTTGAAATGTTCAATTTTCTTCAAATCCTCAAAAATGATGAAAAGCGGCGTGCTATAGTATGCCGTACGGTAGGGGCTATAGCCCATGTTCAAAAATGATGAAAAATGAGGATAACATTTTTTTCAAAAATTCAAAAAACAATGGGCTATAACCCATGTTTTTTGAAATTTTGAATTTTCTTCAAATCCTCAAAAATGATGAAAAACGGCGTGCTATAGTTTGCCGTACGGTAGGGGCTATAGCCCATGTTCAAAAATGATGAAAAATGAGGATAACGTTTTTTTCAAAAATTCAAAAAACGATGGGCTATAACCCATGTTTTTTGAAATTTTGAATTTTCTTAAAATCCTCAAAAATGATGAAAAACGGCGTGCTATAGTATGCCGTACGGTAGGGGCTATAGCCCATGTTCAAAAATGATGAAAAATGAGGATAACATTTTTTTCAAAAATTCAAAAAACGATGGGCTATAACCCATGTTTTTTGAAATTTTGAATGTTCTTCAAATCCTCAAAAATGATGAAAAACGGCGTGCTATAGTATGCCGTACGGTAGGGGCTATAGCCCATGTTCAAAAATGATGAAAAATGAGGATAACATTTTTTTCAAAAATTCAAAAAACGATGGGCTATAACCCATGTTTTTTTAAATTTTCAATTTTCTTCAAATCCTCAAAAATGATGAAAAACGGCGTGCTATAGTATGCCGTACGGTAGGGGCTATAGCCCATGTTCAAAAATGATGAAAAATGAGGATAACATTTTTTTCAAAAATTCAAAAAACAATGGGCTATAACCCATGTTTTTTTAAATTTTGAATTTTCTTCAAATCCTCAAAAATGATGAAAAACGGCGTGCTATAGTATGCCGTACGGTAGGGGCTATAGCCCATGTTCAAAAATGATGAAAAATGAGGATAACATTTTTTTCAAAAATTCAAAAAACGATGGGCTATAACCCATGTTTTTTGAAATTTTGAATTTTCTTCAAATCCTCAAAAATGATGAAAAACGGCGTGCTATAGTATGCCCTACGGTAGGGGCTATAGCCCATGTTCAAAAATGATGAAAAATGAGGATAACGTTTTTTTCAAAAATTCAAAAAACGATGGGCTATAACCCATGTTTTTTGAAATTTTGAATTTTCTTCAAATCCTCAAAAATGATGAAAAACGGCGTGCTATAGTATGCCGTACGGTAGGGGCTATAGCCCATGTTCAAAAATGATGAAAAATGAGGATAACGTTTTTTTCAAAAATTCAAAAAACAATGGGCTATAACCCATTTTTTTTTGAAATTTTGAATTTTCTTCAAATCCTCAAAAATTATGAAAAACGGCGTGCTATAGTATGCCGTACGGTAGGGGCTATAGCCCATGTTCAAAAATGATGAAAAATGAGGATAACATTTTTTTCAAAAATTCAAAAAACGATGGGCTATAACCCATGTTTTTTGAAATTTTGAATTTTCTTCAAATCCTCAAAAATGATGAAAAACGGCGTGCTATAGTATGCCGTACGGTAGGGGCTATAGCCCATGTTCAAAAATGATGAAAAATGAGGATAACATTTTTTTCAAAAATTCAAAAAACGATGGGCTATAACCCATGTTTTTTGAAATTTTGAATTTTCTTAAAATCCTCAGAAATGATGAAAAACGGCGTGCTATAGTATGCCGTACGGTAGGGGCTATAGCCCATGTTCAAAAATGATGAAAAATGAGGATAACATTTTTTTCAAAAATTCAAAAAACGATGGGCTATAACCCATGTTTTTTGAAATTTTGAATGTTCTTCAAATCCTCAAAAATGATGAAAAACGGCGTGCTATAGTATGCCGTACGGTAGGGGCTATAGCCCATGTTCAAAAATGATGAAAAATGAGGATAACGTTTTTTTCAAAAATTCAAAAAACGATGGGCTATAACCCATGTTTTTTGAAATTTTGAATTTTCTTCAAATCCTCAAAAATGATGAAAAACGGCGTGCTATAGTATGCCGTACGGTAGGGGCTATAGCCCATGTTCAAAAATGATGAAAAATGAGGATAACATTTTTTTCAAAAATTCAAAAAACGATGGGCTATAACCCATGTTTTTTGAAATTTTGAATTTTCTTAAAATCCTCAGAAATGATGAAAAACGGCGTGCTATAGTATGCCGTACGGTAGGGGCTATAGCCCATGTTCAAAAATGATGAAAAATGAGGATAACATTTTTTTCAAAAATTCAAAAAACGATGGGCTATAACCCATGTTTTTTGAAATTTTGAATGTTCTTCAAATCCTCAAAAATGATGAAAAACGGCGTGCTATAGTATGCCGTACGGTAGGGGCTATAGCCCATGTTCAAAAATGATGAAAAATGAGGATAACGTTTTTTTCAAAAATTCAAAAAACGATGGGCTATAACCCATGTTTTTTGAAATTTTGAATTTTCTTAAAATCCTCAAAAATGATGAAAAACGGCGTGCTATAGTATGCCGTACGGTAGGGGCTATAGCCCATGTTCAAAAATGATGAAAAATGAGGATAACATTTTTTTCAAAAATTCAAAAAACGATGGGCTATAACCCATGTTTTTTGAAATTTTGAATGTTCTTCAAATCCTCAAAAATGATGAAAAACGGCGTGCTATAGTATGCCGTACGGTAGGGGCTATAGCCCATGTTCAAAAATGATGAAAAATGAGGATAACATTTTTTTCAAAAATTCAAAAAACGATGGGCTATAACCCATGTTTTTTTAAATTTTCAATTTTCTTCAAATCCTCAAAAATGATGAAAAACGGCGTGCTATAGTATGCCGTACGGTAGGGGCTATAGCCCATGTTCAAAAATGATGAAAAATGAGGATAACATTTTTTTCAAAAATTCAAAAAACAATGGGCTATAACCCATGTTTTTTTAAATTTTGAATTTTCTTCAAATCCTCAAAAATGATGAAAAACGGCGTGCTATAGTATGCCGTACGGTAGGGGCTATAGCCCATGTTCAAAAATGATGAAAAATGAGGATAACGTTTTTTTCAAAAATTCAAAAAACGATGGGCTATAACCCATGTTTTTTGAAATTTTGAATTTTCTTCAAATCCTCAAAAATGATGAAAAACGGCGTGCTATAGTATGCCGTACGGTAGGGGCTATAGCCCATGTTCAAAAATGATGAAAAATGAGGATAACATTTTTTTCAAAAATTCAAAAAACAATGGGCTATAACCCATGTTTTTTGAAAATTTGAATTTTCTTCAAATCCTCAAAAATGATGAAAAACGGCGTGCTATAGTATGCCGTACGGTAGGGGCTATAGCCCATGTTCAAAAATGATGAAAAATGAGGATAACATTTTTTTCAAAAATTCAAAAAACGATGGGCTATAACCCATGTTTTTTTAAATTTTCAATTTTCTTCAAATCCTCAAAAATGATGAAAAACGGCGTGCTATAGTATGCCGTACGGTAGGGGCTATAGCCCATGTTCAAAAATGATGAAAAATGAGGATAACATTTTTTTCAAAAATTCAAAAAACAATGGGCTATAACCCATGTTTTTTTAAATTTTGAATTTTCTTCAAATCCTCAAAAATGATGAAAAACGGCGTGCTATAGTATGCCGTACGGTAGGGGCTATAGCCCATGTTCAAAAATGATGAAAAATGAGGATAACGTTTTTTTCAAAAATTCAAAAAACGATGGGCTATAACCCATGTTTTTTGAAATTTTGAATTTTCTTCAAATCCTCAAAAATGATGAAAAACGGCGTGCTATAGTATGCCGTACGGTAGGGGCTATAGCCCATGTTCAAAAATGATGAAAAATGAGGATAACATTTTTTTCAAAAATTCAAAAAACAATGGGCTATAACCCATGTTTTTTGAAAATTTGAATTTTCTTCAAATCCTCAAAAATGATGAAAAACGGCGTGCTATAGTATGCCGTACGGTAGGGGCTATAGCCCATGTTCAAAAATGATGAAAAATGAGGATAACGTTTTTTTCAAAAATTCAAAAAACAATGGGCTATAACCCATGTTTTTTGAAATTTTGAATTTTCTTCAAATCCTCAAAAATTATGAAAAACGGCGTGCTATAGTATGCCGTACGGTAGGGGCTATAGCCCATGTTCAAAAATGATGAAAAATGAGGATAACATTTTTTTAAAAAATTCAAAAAACGATGGGCTATAACCCATGTTTTTTGAAATTTTGAAATTTTCTTCAAATCCTCAAAAATGATGAAAAACGGCATGCTATAGTATGCCGTACGGTAGGGGCTATAGCCCATGTTCAAAAATGATGAAAAATGAGGATAACAGTTTTTTCAAAAATTCAAAAAACGATGGGCTATAACCCATGTTTTTTGAAATTTTGAATTTTCTTCAAATCCTCAAAATTGATGAAAAACGGCGTGCTATAGTATGCCGTACGGTAGGGGATATAGCCCATGTTCAAAAATGATGAAAAATGAGGATAACGTTTTTTTCAAAAATTCAAAAAACGATGGGCTATAACCCATGTTTTTTGAAATTTTGAATTTTCTTCAAATCCTCAAAAATGATGAAAAATGGCGTGCTATAGTATGCCGTACGGTAGGGGCTATAGCCCATGTTCAAAAATGATGAAAAATGAGGATAACATTTTTTTCAAAAATTCAAAAAACGATGGGCTATAACCCATGTTTTTTGAAATTTTGAAATTTCTTCAAATCCTCAAAAATGATGAAAAACGGCGTGCTATAGTATGCCGTACGGTAGGGGCTATAGCCCATGTTCAAAAATGATGAAAAATGAGGATAACATTTTTTTCAAAAATTCAAAAAACGATGGGCTATAACCCATGTTTTTTGAAATTTTGAATTTTCTTCAAATCCTCAAAAATGATGAAAAACGGCGTGCTATAGTATGCCGTACGGTAGGGGCTATAGCCCATGTTCAAAAATGATGAAAAATGAGGATAACATTTTTTTCAAAAATTCAAAAAACAATGGGCTATAACCCATGTTTTTTGAAATTTTGAATTTTCTTCAAATCCTCAAAAATGATGAAAAACGGCGTGCTATAGTATGCCGTACGGTAGGGGCTATAGCCCATGTTCAAAAATGATGAAAAATGAGGATAACGTTTTTTTCAAAAATTCAAAAAACGATGGGCTATAACCCATGTTTTTTGAAATTTTGAATTTTCTTCAAATCCTCAAAAATGATGAAAAACGGCGTGCTATAGTATGCCGTACGGTAGGGGCTATAGCCCATGTTCAAAAATGATGAAAAATGAGGATAACATTTTTTTCAAAAATTCAAAAAACGATGGGCTATAACCCATGTTTTTTGAAATTTTGAATTTTCTTCAAATCCTCAAAAATGATGAAAAACGGCGTGCTATAGTATGCCGTACGGTAGGGGCTATAGCCCATGTTCAAAAATGATGAAAAATGAGGATAACATTTTTTTCAAAAATTCAAAAAACGATGGGCTATAACCCATGTTTTTTGAAATTTTGAATTTTCTTCAAATCCTCAAAAATGATGAAAAACGGCGTGCTATAGTATGCCGTACGGTAGGGGCTATAGCCCATGTTCAAAAATGATGAAAAATGAGGATAACATTTTTTTCAAAAATTCAAAAAACAATGGGCTATAACCCATGTTTTTTGAAATTTTGAATTTTCTTCAAATCCTCAAAAATGATGAAAAACGGCGTGCTATAGTATGCCGTACGGTAGGGGCTATAGCCCATGTTCAAAAATGATGAAAAATGAGGATAACGTTTTTTTCAAAAATTCAAAAAACGATGGGCTATAACCCATGTTTTTTGAAATTTTGAATTTTCTTCAAATCCTCAAAAATGATGAAAAACGGCGTGCTATAGTATGCCGTACGGTAGGGGCTATAGCCCATGTTCAAAAATGATGAAAAATGAGGATAACATTTTTTTCAAAAATTCAAAAAACGATGGGCTATAACCCATGTTTTTTGAAATTTTGAATTTTCTTCAAATCCTCAAAATTGATGAAAAACGGCGTGCTATAGTATGCCGTACGGTAGGGGATATAGCCCATGTTCAAAAATGATGAAAAATGAGGATAACGTTTTTTTCAAAAATTCAAAAAACGATGGGCTATAACCCATGTTTTTTGAAATTTTGAATTTTCTTCAAATCCTCAAAAATGATGAAAAATGGCGTGCTATAGTATGCCGTACGGTAGGGGCTATAGCCCATGTTCAAAAATGATGAAAAATGAGGATAACATTTTTTTCAAAAATTCAAAAAACGATGGGCTATAACCCATGTTTTTTGAAATTTTGAAATTTCTTCAAATCCTCAAAAATGATGAAAAACGGCGTGCTATAGTATGCCGTACGGTAGGGGCTATAGCCCATGTTCAAAAATGATGAAAAATGAGGATAACATTTTTTTCAAAAATTCAAAAAACGATGGGCTATAACCCATGTTTTTTGAAATTTTGAATTTTCTTCAAATCCTCAAAAATGATGAAAAACGGCGTGCTATAGTATGCCGTACGGTAGGGGCTATAGCCCATGTTCAAAAATGATGAAAAATGAGGATAACATTTTTTTCAAAAATTCAAAAAACAATGGGCTATAACCCATGTTTTTTGAAATTTTGAATTTTCTTCAAATCCTCAAAAATGATGAAAAACGGCGTGCTATAGTATGCCGTACGGTAGGGGCTATAGCCCATGTTCAAAAATGATGAAAAATGAGGATAACGTTTTTTTCAAAAATTCAAAAAACGATGGGCTATAACCCATGTTTTTTGAAATTTTGAATTTTCTTCAAATCCTCAAAAATGATGAAAAACGGCGTGCTATAGTATGCCGTACGGTAGGGGCTATAGCCCATGTTCAAAAATGATGAAAAATGAGGATAACATTTTTTTCAAAAATTCAAAAAACGATGGGCTATAACCCATGTTTTTTGAAATTTTGAATTTTCTTCAAATCCTCAAAAATGATGAAAAACGGCGTGCTATAGTATGCCGTACGGTAGGGGCTATAGCCCATGTTCAAAAATGATGAAAAATGAGGATAACATTTTTTTCAAAAATTCAAAAAACAATGGGCTATAACCCATGTTTTTTGAAATTTTGAATTTTCTTCAAATCCTCAAAAATGATGAAAAACGGCGTGCTATAGTATGCCGTACGGTAGGGGCTATAGCCCATGTTCAAAAATGATGAAAAATGAGGATAACGTTTTTTTCAAAAATTCAAAAAACGATGGGCTATAACCCATGTTTTTTGAAATTTTGAATTTTCTTCAAATCCTCAAAAATGATGAAAAACGGCGTGCTATAGTATGCCGTACGGTAGGGGCTATAGCCCATGTTCAAAAATGATGAAAAATGAGGATAACGTTTTTTTCAAAAATTCAAAAAACAATGGGCTATAACCCATGTTTTTTGAAATTTTGAATTTTCTTCAAATCCTCAAAAATTATGAAAAACGGCGTGCTATAGTATGCCGTACGGTAGGGGCTATAGCCCATGTTCAAAAATGATGAAAAATGAGGATAATTTTTTTTTCAAAAATTCAAAAAACGATGGGCTATAAACCATGTTTTTTGAAATTTTGAATTTTCTTCAAATCCTCAAAAATGATGAAAAACGGCATGCTATAGTATGCCGTACGGTAGGGGCTATAGCCCATGTTCAAAAATGATGAAAAATGAGGATAACATTTTTTTCAAAAATTCAAAAAACGATGGGCTATAACCCATGTTTTTTGAAATTTTGAATTTTCTTCAAATCCTCAAAATTGATGAAAAACGGCGTGCTATAGTATGCCGTACGGTAGGGGATATAGCCCATGTTCAAAAATGATGAAAAATGAGGATAACATTTTTTTCAAAAATTCAAAAAACGATGGGCTATAACCCATGTTTTTTGAAATTTTGAATTTTCTTCAAATCCTCAAAAATGATGAAAAACGGCGTGCTATAGTATGGCATGAATTGAACAAAGGGCATTGTTCAATTCATCAAAACATTTAGAGACAAACAAATAGACACTTATATGTAGTTAAAGCAACAGAGTTAAGCAACAGAAACAAACAACAATGGATTCTACAGTGTAAAGACACCAATTTAATTATAAATGTCAATAAAGTTGAATATCTAATAATATCAATTTAAAATGTATTATCCAATACAAATTTCATTACCATTTTTTATGTTTTAGTTTTGTATTGCTATTTTTATTTGCTAATTGTAGATTGACCTACTTTTTGTTTCTGGCATTCCGCTGCTTGTTATTTTTTTATTTTATTTTCATGTGAAGTACTTTGAGTTGCATTTTATGTATGACATGTGCTATATAAATAAAGTTTAATATGTGAAGTACTTTAGTTGTCAAGGATGCAGACAGAGTTGAACCCAGGAGCAAAGTCACAACAAACTAGAGTATAATAATAAAGTATTTAATAAAGAATTACGAGATATCTTACACAGGGGAATGCAGGTAGGAATCAGGCATGAATCAGAATGACATCAAAGTCAACACATGAACAGGCAGGACATCTGTGACACAGGTTATGAACTGACAATGAGTGTTTGTACTGAGTCCAGTTTTATAGTGAGCAGGTTGATTGGAGAAGTGTTCACTGCTGGGCTGATTAGGTAGTTGACAGGTGTGTAAATGGAACTGGGTGTGCTGGAATGGGATATGGGAGGCCAGTGTGGAGACTGAGGGAGAGACAGAATGTGACAGAGTTGCATTTTATGTATGAAATGTGCTATATAAATAAAGTTTACACCACTGACTGTCCCTCCATATAAAATAAAGGCGAAAGTCACAAAAGAAAATTGATCAGTTACAATTCCAGACTATGAAGAATCATTTAATAAAGGAATACTTCCAGATTCAGTTAAAGATTAGCTACAATAATTGTGATATTAAAAGTTAAATGCTCGTCATATGACATAACAGAGAGGAATGGGCCGGACCCTGCGCGCTGCTGGAGGACCATCGGGAGTTCCTCCTACAGCTCAATGCTGCAGTAATTTGAACTTTTCAAGGCTAGAATAAAAAATAAAAACTCAAAAGCACCCGGAGACATCTGCTGAATGCCCAAAGGTGCCGTGGCGTAATGGTGTGGAGCGCTTGGCCCGATGCCTCTGCTACAGTCAGTTGGCCGGTTCAAGTCCCATGTCATGACATCAAGGTGCTGGAGGACCATCGGGAGTTCCTCCTACAGCTCAATGCTGCAGTAATTTGAACTTTTCAAGGCTAGAATAAAAAAGAAAAACTCAAAAGCACCCGGAGACATCTGCTGAATGCCCAAAGGTGCCGTGGTGTAATGGTGTGGAGAGCTTGGCCCGTTGCCTCTGCTACAGTCAGTTGGCCGGTTCAAGTCCCATGTCATGACATCAAGGTGCTGGAGGACCATCGGGAGTTCCTCCTACAGCTCAATGCTGCAGTAATTTGAACTTTTCAAGGCTAGAATAAAAAATAAAAACTCAAAAGCACCCGGAGACATCTGCTGAATGCCCAAAGGTGCCGTGGCGTAATGGTGTGGAGCGCTTGGCCCGATGCCTCTGCTACAGTCAGTTGGCCGGTTCAAGTCCCATGTCATGACATCAAGGTGCTGGAGGACCATCGGGAGTTCCTCCTACAGCTCAATGCTGCAGTAATTTGAACTTTTCAAGGCTAGAATAAAAAAGAAAAACTCAAAAGCACCCGGAGACATCTGCTGAATGCCCAAAGGTGCCGTGGTGTAATGGTGTGGAGAGCTTGGCCCGTTGCCTCTGCTACAGTCAGTTGGCCGGTTCAAGTCCCATGTCATGACATCAAGGTGCTGGAGGACCATCGGGAGTTCCTCCTACAGCTCAATGCTGCAGTAATTTGAACTTTTCAAGGCTAGAATAAAAAATAAAAACTCAAAAGCACCCGGAGACATCTGCTGAATGCCCAAAGGTGCCGTGGCGTAATGGTGTGGAGCGCTTGGCCCGTTGCCTCTGCTACAGTCAGTTGGCCGGTTCAAGTCCCATGTCATGACATCAAGGTGCTGGAGGACCATCGGGAGACGGTGCTCTCTCCCCCTGTTTCCTGAGATGTAACGGTTGGGGCTTATGTCTGAAAGAACCCTGTCCACCTAAAGTTTTACAGATAAGAATTAGGTCAA
The DNA here is from genome assembly GCF_963924005.1 of Protomyctophum bolini. Taxonomy (NCBI): domain Eukaryota; kingdom Metazoa; phylum Chordata; class Actinopteri; order Myctophiformes; family Myctophidae; genus Protomyctophum; species Protomyctophum bolini. Next base: position 45,874 of record NW_027665847.1, read on the forward strand.
ACTTTTAAAAAGAAATAGCAATGCATTTTGGCCCATCATCTGACAGAATAGTCTGTGACTATATGAATTTGACAATGAAAAACTCTGTTGCCATGGTAATGCTGCCGGCGGGCATAGTGCGTGCTGCGTGCGATATGCGCAAGACACTTTGGTGAATTGCATTCTGGGAAATGCAGTTTATGTTCATTATATCCAGCTCGCTGTATTAACAGTTTACTGTGCTGCTTTATATATATATTGAGTGTGCGCAGTTATGTGTGGTTTGGTTATATGTAGGCTACTTGTGTGTATATAGGGAATGTATGCATGATGCATGGTTTTCTTTATATTATAGTTTTGTATCAGTAATGAGAGGAGCTGTAAGATGATGTTATAATTATATTCAGCAGGTATATTCTGAGAGAATGTATAGCTATATATATTTAGTAAGAGTCAATTACAATAACATATTGTGATGCTTATTTGTTAATTATTGCATTGTATTCAAAAGAATATGATGGTATAAATGCCATTTTTTATTTTATTCTTTCTTCCAGGTTTATGACCTGTGGTCTTTTGTCTCAATAAATTGACTAACACAAGTCATGCCCGTGTGTGCTGCCTGTTATTGCCTTTCGGAGGGCTTCATCTACTAAACTCCGAACAGTTGTACTACGGAGTATAAATTAGGCAAGAGGGGTTGACCGAGGCACGCCTGTGATCGATGCACCTGTCGGGGACGATGCTGCGCCAGGCGAGGGGCAGATGAAGTATTGATCTTGTCGTTTTACTCTGGGCAGCAAAAGGAAACATGATATGAGTCTAATTGAAAATAAATAGAGCATTCCCTGTCACCAAGCACCTATTTGTTTTAGCACCATAGACATCATGCATCACCTATATTGTTGACACAAAGGTCAACAGGAAGCTAAGTTTGTTCAGTCTCTTCAGTCTTCACTTACAGTAACTGAACAGGCAAGTGTGTGTGTGTGTGTGTGTGTGTGTGTGTGTGTGTGTGTGTGTGTCGCCCCCTTTCATGACGACATTTTTTAAATGTTTTGTAGTTTATGAGTTATTTAACTTAAACGCCCAATGCATTCTCTATGGCAATAGCACAAACTTTGGCATGCTACTAGTCCTACATACTTACACCTAGTCCATCTTACGGTGGACCATGGGCTATAGCCCATATCGTACGGCATACTATAGCATGCAGTTTTTCATCATTTTTGAGGATTTGAAAAAAATGAAAAAACGATGGGTTATAGCCCATGTTTTTTGAAATTTTGAAAAAAAAAGTTCTCCTCGTTTCTCATCATTTTGGACCATGGGCTATAGCCTATATCGTACGGCATACTATAGCGCGCCGTTTTTCATCATTTTTGATGATTTGACAATATTGAAAAAATGAAAAAAACGATGGGTTATATTGAAGCGTGCACCTACACACGCACAGGCGCACATGCGTATGCACACCTGGACCTGTAAATGAACAACACAAAAACTAAGGCACTGGTGTCGGACTTCTGGTTTACCGGAACGGGGTTCAACTCCCTGCAGTGCCCTGCTCAATGTGTTGTATTTACCGGAAAGGATGGGAAACATTAGCAAATTGCGGAGTGTTAGAAAAAAAAGGATGGGTTATAGC
>NW_027665847.1:52500-55000 GCF_963924005.1 Protomyctophum bolini
GATAGTTTGATCTGCACAGAGAGCACACACACATTGCCCGTTGTATCATGAGCTACGTCAAAAGTTATTTAATATATGTAAAAATATAGATCTGATGTGGTTAAGTGATGCAGAGCGACTGAGATGGATTTTCGAACAGAAGATATTTGCATTAACAGAATATATAGAGAAAGCTTGGAACATACGGACAAAGAAAACTTATATGTGATGTATTTTATTTTTATGTTATTGCCTATTTCTGTTTTAGTTTTTATCAAATACTTGGTGTAACTTCTGTGTGGGAAGTGAACGTGATATTGTTTATTTATGTTGTTGGTGTTTTAGAATCCCGTAAGGGATGGGTCTTAACGACAAGACACGAAAATAAAAATGCATTCATTCATTCATTCTCTCACACACACTCACTTTACAGGATACAAACAAACAAGGTTGTTAATGATTTGTTAATAGTCTACAAACTGCTTATAAACGTTTATAAACGCTTTATAATGGGTCATTACAAATGATTTAATTTACAGATGTATATAAATGGATTATTAATGAATAGTTTACTACTTACTAATACCTTATAAATGATTGTAACCATAGTTATAACGGTTTTAGTAATCATTTACGAATGTCAACAAACAGGTTGTTAATGATTTGTTAATATGAAATATGAAATAAGAGAATATGGAGAGGTTTCTGCACAACAATATACCAAAAATCCCAAAGACATGCTATGTTGTAAAAAAAGACATGCTATACTATAAGTAAAATAAAAATAAATTAAAAAAAAGGTAATACTATACTATCGTATATACTATATAAAATAAAAATGCTATAAGGTCACCCTATACTAAGTCGTGAAAAAAACATATTGTGCTACTGTATGTTGTAAAAAAAAGAAAAAGAAAAAAGGTCATACTAGGTTGCGAAAAAGTTACAAAATTACATGTTAGTATTTCCATTAGATAGATGAAATAAGGAACCGACCCTTGTGATGAAGAGGTCTCACACAGGACAGTAATCCCCCATATTAGCAGTTAATTATGCTTCAATTAATCACGTTTTATCGGCTCGTTAGGAAGGCGTTGGGCAGGATTTAATTACTGTGGCCTACATGGTAATTGATGATGATGAGTTTCTGGTGCTGGCTGTTTGACGAACAGCAGGACTGGCAGCCGCAGAGAAGGTCAGCATGTGTAAACGGGTGTGTTTGGGTGTGCGCGTGCAAATGAGTGCATGTTTGTACATGTAGCGTGTGTGTGTGTGTGTGTGTGTGTGTGTGTGTGTGGGGCAGAGCTCTGAGACACTGAAATGGGCTGCATCAGCAGCCATATAAGAGTGTACATAGAGTGTAGGAGTATCATAAGAGTGTACGCGTTCACAGTGAAATAGTCAGTGTTGATGAATGTGTCCTTAAGTACCACATATGTCCTTATAGAGGTATACAGTATGTATATACTGTATGTCATACTGAAATGTCTTTACACCTCATCCATTACACCTCATCTACACCGGCAAGGAGTGAGCGTTCCGATGGCGATATTGTGCGGAAACCTGCCCTAATATGGAGCGGCGGCCCGACGTAGCCTGAACCAATCAAATAACCAATAAGTAGTTGCTTGTGGATCTCAACCAATACAATTGTTTGGGGCCGCGAAACGTCGCTCAAATAAAGACTCCGCGAGCGAATATAGGTGGGGTCGACGACATTGCTGCACGGTGCGTCGTCGGCTTGTTGCTCGCGGTACGTCAGGACAGTCTCATTGAAAAACATGTATTTTAATGAGATTTCCTGGCTCGCACCACTGGCGGTGCGGATGATGTGTTATGTCCTTACCCTGCCATCGCTGGTGAGGAGGATGGAGTCACTCTTGATGTCACGGTGGATGACACCCTGGGTGTGGAGGTAGGACAGAGCCCTCAGCACTGACACACACACCGTGGCAATCTGCTCCTCGTTCATCCTGTCAGTAGACAAGTCTGCTGTGTTAGTCAAATGCAATGACACAGGGAGGGCAGTAACCATCGCTGGCTCATTCTACAAGCTATATACCATACAGTACAAATACACTACATGGCAATTGCCAATTCATATTTCATTTTAAAGTGCCTTTCAAGTCACCGAAGGACACTTTACAATCAATAAATCTATCTAAAATAAAAGTCGACAGCGGGGCATCAAGGGCCTTTGGGGATTTAGCATTGTGTAAGAGGCGTTCCCGCATCTTGGACACCAGCCATGTTGTTATAGTGCCAAATCACAGCAAGATTTTCAGGCCAAGGACCCCTTAGCCCCCCCAATACGTGTACAGAAAACGGGTTGCAGATTGAACTTTTTCATAGATTTCATACGTAGTTTCGTAGACTTGTTTGACAGTGCTGTGTTGTGTAAATGTATGTTCTTTGGTTTGATTGTTTACACATGATCTTTTCTATGAATATGTTGGATTCATGTCAATGTGTATTTTCGGACAATTAACTAACCCTCAATACTTAGTAAAGCTGACCTTTG
>NW_027665847.1:60000-75000 GCF_963924005.1 Protomyctophum bolini
CGACAAAAAGTTTGTACTTTGGAAGAAGCACGCATTGGCCCTAGCTATAGTTGACCACTGCCATCATCCCAATGACCACCACTGCCATCATCACGATCAACGACAAATATTGTGCTTGATTCATAAATGCCCTAATTCTTCATACTGTGTGTAACATAGCAACAGTGTGACGTGTAATTCCATCAGTCCCTGACATGTGTTTGCAGCAGTGGAAAAAGTACTCAAATGTTTTACTTAAGTAAAAGTATCAATACTGGAATATAGAAATACTCTGTTAAAACATCTTTTTTGCTATGGACGTGTATACACGTCTTTTCTAATCAAACAAATAATTGAACAGAACGACAATGTTCTGTCTTCTTTTTGGACTTAACGTGGCATCTGGTTTGGAATATAAACGCTTCTAGAGAGACTTTAGATGTCACAGCGCGAGGTAGTAACGTGTACTCTAATCCAGAGCGATTTACAGTAAGCAAGAACAAAACATACAAATAATTGTCATCATGAATCATACGTAAACTAAGAACCTAACAGTGGAATATCTAAATAATGAAACTATGCGTATACACTATAGAGTGCTATGTCTACATAATCTAATCTAAGTTACATAAATTGAGCCTACGGCTGTATGGTCGTCGAGGACAGGGCAATTGCTACGGCAAGTGCTACGGGCTAAGATGGAGTCTGAAGAGGTGTGTTTTCAGACTACGGCGGACAATTGGGAGTGAGTCTGCAGTTCTGATTGCAATAGGAAATGGCGTGATCCCATACTGTACGCACCTGGTGTGGGTGACGATGTCCGTGAGGGCCCCTCCCTCCAGGAACTCCATGACCACCCAGAGCTCGTCTCCCACCAGGTAGCTGTTGTACATGTCCACCACATTCTCATGGTGGTAGTCCCTCATTATCACCACCTGGGGGGGGGGGGGGGGGGGAGAGAGAGAGAGAGAGAGAGAGAGAGAGAGAGAGAGACAGAGAGAGAGACAGAGGACAGAGGGACGAAGACCATTTAAACTGCTATTATTGCAAGATGAACTCCAGTCCCTGGACAACAATAACACATTACTTACCAGTGCTTCTCAAACCGCTTGATTTGAAGGGCCCCCATAACTCTGAGAGTGTACAAAAGGAACCAAATGGACCCGTAACAGGTCCATTTGGTTCTGTTGTGCTCACTCTCAGAGTTACAGACCTGTAAGGGTCCATGCTGGACGCCACTTTGAGAACCATTGACTACAACTACAACATTTCCCAAAATGAAACATTTTGGGAAATGTTGTCTCACACACACACACACACACACACACACACACACACACACACACACACACCTCCCTTTCTAATTTGCACATGTTATGGGGGCTTATTTAATAAAGGATTACAGTGCTGCATTAATAGGATAACATTAACTCAGAAATGAACACCCACCGCTGAGCAAAAATGTAATGTATCTGCAAGAGCACACATGACACACACACACACACACACACACACACACACACACACAACTGACCCACCTACAGCCATAATACTCTGTCTCTGTCTCTGTGCATTCATGTATGTATTCAGTATATATATATATATATATATAGGGAGGGTATGTTCATACTGTATATACATGCAACAGCTGTACCAACTGCCAATTACCTTAATAAAAAAGGTCCATATACGCCCTTTTCCGATTCCATATAGAAACACTTAAGATTGCGTCAATCAAACGATGCAGTAAAGGCAGCTGATGAATGCACCAGTCAGTTGGCCAGCTCTCATTACTTTCTCTGCCTTCGTAAATGGAGCACCAGTCAATGAGTCATCTTCCACAATATTGTTTTATCTGCTTTCTTTTTTTATCCGCTGTCCTTGTATGAGATCTCTAGCAACAACCACCAGAGGAGGAGGAGGACGAGGAGGAGGACGAGGCATATCACATAACGGCAGGCTGTTCAGTGAGAAATCTGGGTTGTGATCTCTCCCGTGTGTGATGTGGGAGAGAGAGAGAGAGACTGGGGCACGTTGCGCTGTGTGGGTTAAGGATGACTCCACCGAACATGACGCAACACACAGTCCTCCTCCACCTCCAGAACACCAAACACTGTCCTCCACACACACACCATCAATCATCACCACTACTCTGTCTCATTTCAACAATGGTGCAAAGTAACTAAATACATTTAGTACTGTACCTAAGTACACGTTTGAGGTATTTTTTTTACTTCACTGGAGTATTTCCAACCTGTATCTGTACTTTTACTTCTACTCCACTAAATCCCAGCGGAGATTTCTATACTTTTACACTAAATTTATTTGAAAACGTTATAGTTACTTTGTAAGGGCAAGGTCGCTTCTTACTGGCATTATTAATACAAAAAGCATAGGCCTACATTAACCACTTCAGGCTTATATACATTAAAAAAAAATCTTCTGTGAAAAACATGTGAATTTTTTTTCCACCACTGCTTTTAACCTTGAACTTTGCATAACTAGGGTTGGGATCCTTTAGGATTTTAACGATTCCGGTTCTTTAACAATTCCTTCTTAACAAACCGATTCCTAAACGGCTCCCTTTAACGATTCTACCTATTAGTATAGTATTATAAAAAGTGAAGCACAGCTCTGGGTTACCTGATGGGGGTCCCATATGGACACTTACAGGTATCTGACTCTGAGAGTGTACAAAATGGAACCAAATGGACCGGTTCCAAACATGAAGGAACCGATTCCGGTTCCTCAATATTGGCTCAGATTCCTGCGGTTCCTGATGCCAACCCTCTATCCATAACCCCTGTAGTTTGTGCCCAGCTTTGTGTGTCTTGTGTACCAAATTTGAAATGGCTGAGCACGGAATGTGATGTACTGTAGGCCTATGACGATAAAGTATAACAACAAGGAAAAGAACAGCTGAATTAAAAGGGACAAGAACAATGGCACCCGACTGTACAATAAGGAAAAGAACAGTCCTACCTCGTTGAATAGGAGCTCTCTCCTCTGCTGTTTCCTCAGGTCCATCTTCTTCACAGCCACCTGCTTGCCACTGTGCTTCTCGCTGGCGATGCACACGATGCCCGTGGAGCCCTCGCCGATCTTTATGAAGCTGTCCAGGTACTCCCGGGGGTCGCCTGACATCGGAACATTGATGAGGACTGTTACACATTTCACCAGTTTTTACATACAAATAATCATTGTGCTGTAGAAAAGTGACTATGATTGACATATAAGGCAGATTAAAATTGAGCAGTTCTGACGAAGAACCATCCAAGTCCATCATTTATTCTGATCCCTTCCCGAAAAGGCCCATCGGTCCTGACCCCTTATCCATGATTTATACATTATGTATAATTAGCATGGACTTAGATGGTTCTTCATCTCAACTTCTCAGTGAAATTTTACCCCTTCATTTACCCATCCTAACTATTAGAGGGTTCTATTAAAATGCGTTAAGAATGTAGCAGGACCTTTCCTGTCAGTCAACATACACATTAGCAGCACGCTGACATGGAATTAATGTTCCATGTTAAAATGGCTGCTTTGAAAAAGGACTGTTATGCACCAAGGTCATTAAAAAGAAGGTGCAGTCATCAATTCTACGTCATTTTCTCTATCCAGCAATTCCAGCTGGCAGATTTGTCACACTGGAAGTAAACTGCAGCCGGGAGGTGGATGGAATGCACTGCACGATGGCCAGGTGGACCAGCAGACACTAATTCTGAACGATTGAGACCTTTGTAAAAATGAACGGTCCAGGAAAATAAAAGAAACACACATTGTTTTCTGGCTGTGCAATGGGTAGACTATAATCTGGCTAGAAACTATACATGTTTGGCTGTTTAGATGCCTCAATAAAATTATACAGTGTGCATGTCAAAAAACAAGTGAACAAGAAAACATCCGGTAATAGTAGTATATATTTTATATTCCTGAACCAGTTAACAAATTGTTCACAAGATGGTCCTGTCGGCTCTCATTGACTACAATGTATTTCACCAAACCTCTGCATCCCGTTTGCCCCTTTGAGCTCATCAATGGCCAGTCGACTGGCTGTACCAAGTTATCATGGTTCTACCATGGAGGTATGAGTCAGACCCAACCAGGTGATTTCACTAACGAGCACACCTACAGCCAGAAAGGCAGAGCTAATTAGCAAAGTCATCTGGCGTCCTGTTGGGTTAGGATGGCAGCCTGAGCACACACGGACCCCTGTGGCACATAATTGAAACCCACCGCAATAAAACCTAAAGGACCATGGCAGCGGCCTGGCATGTTTGTCCCAGTGACTACACCTCACGGTACGCCTTACATATCCCGGACTGACTACGCTGTGGTTTGGTTTAGTGTCCTGTCGTTTTTGAGGAAGCCATTGGATTCCATTCATTTCAGTACTCTGAGTACTGTATGAAAATCAGTAAACTTCAGATACTGTAAACTTGCTTGTGATACTGTAGGTAGGCTACAGTAACCAAAAAATATAATAGCAAAAATAAATCTGTTATTTCTTGCCGAAGTTATGCAATTGTTGCATTTTAGTCCTCAATGGTTCTCAGGGGTCCTTGAGGATGTTCCAGAGGGTCTCCTCTCCAGCTAAATTAGTTAATATCAATTCAAATCTATTGCTATATTGCAGCCTCAATTCCAGTCCCAGGACAGCAGCAACACAATTACTGTTTCATTTCAAGGACCCCCAGAGTGTACAAATAGAACCAAATGGCAAAATATTTTCAGACGGGGTTCGGCAGTAAAAACTAAACAAAGCAAAACAAAAAACACTTGACGTAAAAAAGCTTGAGAACCTCTGCTTTTATATTGTATCTCATGCAGTGGCAAATAAAGATATTATCTTATCTTTTAACTGGTTGCATACAGTAAGTGACGTGTATCTGTATAATCTCAGCTCATTGTACCTGGGTTGACCACCAGCTGCAGTGCTGCTCTGAACTGCTCGTGGGAGACCCTGGAGGGCTGTGTGTCTGAGCTGGACCCCCATGAGGGAGGGGGGTAGGCCCCTGGGGGGATGTAGGGAGACGAAGGCTGGGAGTACGCCCCCTGGAAGGGAAACACATGCAAACATTGTATACATCAGCGTAACACACATGCATGCATGCGCACACACACACACACACACACACACACACACTGTATCTAGTCTAATATAGGTCAGACACATTTTTGCATAATCAAATCCATAAGTCCTATCCAACAAATCTGCTTGCACAGCTGTGAAAGCCCCGGCACGGCGTATACTGTACCTGGGGGGTGTACGGAGGGCTGGGTTGAGATGGGGGGTGGTGGTACGGCGAGGGCTTGTAATGGTGGAAGACTGGCGGGTACGGCAGGTGTACTGGCGGGTAGCCGGGCGGCTTGGCGTGGCTCTGAGGTAGCTTAAGGGGTCCTCGAGGGTAGGTGTCGCCGCCAGGCACCTGGTGGGGACTGCCGTCCCGCGATGGACGCTCATAGTCCCCCTAGGAGAGGCGAGGGTTTATTGAGTTTATAAGGATTTACCTTTAGCTGCTAATAATCTTGCTGGGGTCCACACGCACACGCACACACACACACACACACACACACATAACATGAAAATAAAAACATAAAAACATGACAGCAAACATGACAATGCTTTCTTTTAGACAATAATTCTTTTTCGTGACCATAAACTAGTGATCTACTACTTACCAGTAGCAAAACATAATCTGCCTTAAAAGGCTTAACCACTTATAGCTCACAAGCACACTCACACTCACAATTTGCCGGAGGAAGTAGGCGTGCACTGCCCAGGCTGCTATGGAATACTTTTCTACACTACAACAACCGTTTTAAAGTGGATTTTCATGACAAGCAACTCAGCGGTCGGTGCAGTGGCTGTTCAAAGGTAACTTTAAACATAGGCAGTCTAGCCTGAAAGACGCCCGTATATTGCTGGCATTCAAATGTTAATGTGGTTAAAAAGCACTAAAACAGTCAACATGCCCAGGGTTGCAATTATTTAATATTATCCAGAGGATTACTTATGTTTTCAGTGCAACCCCCCTCTCTATAACCCTTCTGATGAATAGCAAAATGTCCGCTCCACTCCCCAGGTCAGGTGCATGCTGCTAGCAGTGAGCTAGCGTTGGACACATTCTAATGGAGGACGTTCAGTCCAGCAGAGAGAGGACTATGCTTTATCATTAGCTCCTCAAAGTGCTCCATTCATCATACAGGGAGCCTTGGGAGGACCCAGATCTGGGACAAAACACATACGGTAACATCACACCACTTCTTAAAGCCCTATTTAACCCATTAAAAGGTAGTGTAAGTGATTCTCTTTGGTAAAATATGTGTTACAAAGCTCTATAATGTGATAGTACTCATTGCTATATAGTGTTTGCTGCAGTAACAGGAGTCTCCATGTCTCCACCAGCTTTTTATTAAACAGAAAATGCACTTTCAGAAAATGGAGATACCAATTTTATCCAATCAGGATAGAGAATGCAGTCAGGATACAGATTAAACAAGTGGAATTGTAAGTGATGATACAAAGAAATAAGCAGACAAAATTGGAACTGGAACACTATACAACTAGATACGCACCGGGCCAGGTCAGGTTGTGGCCTCCTGGTGGCGCTATAATAGGCCAATGTGAAAAGGGTGTCATTTCTTCTTACGCCTTTGATGGCAATTGGATGATTTGAGGCATTTTGTTCCAAAAATGTGTTTTGCAAAAATTCACCTGTTGGTGGCGCTATAACAGGCCAATGTGAAAAGCCTAGCAGGAAAGTGCGTGAAAGATTTCACGTAAATTGCACACTGCGATCATGATTTGAGGCTTTTTGTTCAAAATAGGCCAAACCTGCAAACTTTGAAAGCCAATGTTAACCAATTAGGATGGAATATGAAATATCGGACAGATCCGTCTTGAGCACATGACTATAGAGATACTGTGTAACGATTTGCAAGATATTTGGACAAAAGATTAGCTGGTAACGGACGGACAGACGGACACACACACACACACACACACACACACACACACACACACACACACACACACACACACGGTGCCTTCGGCCTGGTGGAGACAATTAAGCTCATTAATCTCTCCTGATTGGCTGAAATTGTGTCACCTACCTGAAATGTATTTTGTGTTTATTAAAGAGCTGGAGAGACAGGGAGAACTGTATTACTGAACAAACGCTCTATAGCAATGATAACTACCAGAATATAGTGATTTAACCTTTTAACAAAAAACTTTTTGTTTTAACCAACAAATATCACTTACCTCTAAGACCCGAGGTAATGGGTTAATAAAATCAGTAGTTCTCAAACCTTTTCGTGTCTAGGACCCCCAAAATATCCATCCATCCGACCCCCATCCGAAACCCCCATCTGAACATGTTTTGTGCTAGGGATCCCTGGCCCAGAAGAGATTTGCGTTTTCTTTTCTTTTTTTACGCTAAACTTTTTAAACACACTCAAAAATGATTCATGAAAAATAGCAGATGAACAAGCTTGAGCTTGTATATCTGCTATTTTTAAGAACCACTGTTCTAAACCACTGTCCTAATTCTAAATCCTAAGAGTTTTTTGAAAGAACCTATGTTGCTATTAGGCTATATACAGTATAGTTCAAATCTAAAATGAGACAGATGCTTTCCTGGTTTTAATGGGTTTAAGCCCTATTTAAAACAGTGACACCCCTATATGGATATAGTGGATTGTTAATGGACTGAAGGCAATGCGTTTAATCGTAATCATTATTGATTTACTTTATAAAGGAATTTGAACAAACACAACAGTGCTGAGAGAACACATGCATATTATTGATTGATTGATTGATTGATTTCATTTGGATGATATAAAAGGAGCATAATATATAAAACATAAAAACTAAAATATCAGAGTACAACAATAAGCATGAATAACTAAAGATATAAAGCTTCGTACCGAAAAAGTTGTACATATTAACTATCCACCTTTTAGATTTGTTAAGGTGCATAGCCTATACCTGAACCTCTTTTAAAGTGCATAAAATTTGAACATCAAGATAATTGCAGCAGAAGGGCAGTAGAGCAACTAAAATGAACCACAATTAGTACTAAAAATAGTAGTCAATATTTCTAAAATGTAACTACTGTATATAATTTTGTAGCCAATGTTTAAGGGCTCTTTTACAAGTACTCAGAGATGCACTTGTTTATATTTCCTTTGACAAATTGTTCAAGCATAAATTGTAATAATAATGGTTCACACGCACGCACACACACACACACACACACACACACACACACACACACACACACACACACACACACACACACACACACACACACACACACACACACACACACACACACACACACAGATGTGAGGCAGTGTAGTGCTTACTGCTGAAATCTATTGAATGCCTCGTTTTATGACTCCGCTAAGCTGACTCATAGCTCTGACCAGACCTATAAAGGCACTCTCACAGGGACACATACTCGCTCGCACGTGCGCGCACACACACACACACACACACACACACACGTGCGCGCACACACACACACACACACACACACACACACACACACACACACACACACACGTGCGCACACACACACACACACACACACACACCTATAACAGCCTGATACTGTGCATGAAATAACAATATTAATGTCTTAAAAATGTAACTGTGGCGTCTTATATTATATTATATTATATATTATTTACTTGGTCTCAATGTGTCTGTCCAAGACTTTTACGGATGACTACATTCATCAAATTGAGAAAAGTGATATTAAATCCACACTGATAAAGGCACGGTGAAATGAACTGCCAAGGATGTGGAGACAAATGTCCCTGACTGTCCACAGTTTAATAATCAGCGCTGTAACAAATGGTGTATTATACATCCAGTGTTAAAAAACTAAAAAAAAACTCGTATTTTTTATTATTGCAACCGCAGATTACTAAACTTGTCAGTGATGGAGTCAGTGACTCCATCACGCCACCATATATGGCTGTCAGTCCGTCACGCCTCGTGACACGCTCCATATTATGGCCGTCTCCAATATGAAGTTCACGACACTGACCTCCTCAAACCCTGGATAGCCATACATGGAGAAGACTGGACCATCACCTAGATCTGCATATATGGAGCTGGCTAGCAACTGTACATTTGACCTCAAACCCTTAGATCTCCATATATGGAGGTGACCTGTTCCCAAAAAATAAGGCCCGGCCCTATCTGGGCCCTCATCAAACCCTGTACACTCAAGACACTGCCCCGCTGCCACCCTTAGATCTCCATGTATGGAGCTGACCTGTTTTTTTTAATATATATTTTTTATCCCACGATTTTGTAACCCATTTTTCACCCCTGTGTCAATCATCTAATGTGATCCTGGGCTCTACACACCCTCCACCAACCTAGTCCCCATATATGGGGGACAAGGGGAGAGCAACAGACTTGAACTCATGCTTCCTTCATGACTGAGTGTCCAAAGTTGCTCCTTTACACCTGACAGGGGGGAGTTTCCCTGGTTGGACGTAGCGCATGGAAGGAACACGTTATTCCAACCAGTTCCTTTCCCCTCCATCAGGCGCCCCGGCTGGCCAGGGGGAGGCAGTTTAGTGACCAGGATTACTGCATGTTTTTTGTGAGGGTACCTACCCTAGGGGACACGGGGAGAACATGCAAACTCCACACAGAAAGGCCCTTTCGCCAACCCCGCCTTCGGGTATGGGCACTGATGACGCGGAGGAGGAAACACGCGGCCAGCACCCACAGCGTCCCGAGCGGGAATCGAACCCAGGACCTTCTAGCTGTGAGGCGACAGCACTACCAACTGTGCCACCGTGCCCCCTGAGCTGACCTATTCTGACATTCCATACAGTATGTTGATCGGACCTCATCAAATCCTGTACACTCAAGACATGGCCAGTACAGAATTCATTCCATATGTTGCTTGCCTAGCAGTCTGCCGTAACCCAGGGAGTCGTACTGGTACGTGAGCACATCATAATATATTTTTTTGCTTTGCTAATTTTGTATTTATTTTTGTCTTACAAAAGCTACAAATGTTTTGTAGATGTGTTGATTAAGGAATAATAATGATGATGATGATTAGTTATTATTATATAGTGATATTATTGCCGTGGGTGGATAATAACAGGACTCACAGCCTCACTTACTATCGTGAAGCCAAACACGTAGACACGTGCGCGCGCACACATGCGCACGCGCACACACACACACACACACACACACACACACACACACACACACACACACAGGAGGAGGGGAGCACTGATGTGTTGGGATGGTGTATAATTACATGGAATGGGACTGCTTTAATCAATCACTTTCGGGGAGGAGGGAGAAGAGAGGGAGGCAGGGAGGAGGTAAAGGAACTGATGGAGGTAATGTGCTGTAGGGATGACCCAGTGTACCCACCCCCATCATCTGGCTGATACCACTGTTTGCTAACCAACTGTCTGTCTGTCTGTCTGTCTGTCTGTCTGTCTGTCTGTCTGTCTGTCTGTCTGTCTGACCAATCGGCCAGCCGGACTGGACTGGACTGGACTGACTGGTTGTGTGGCTGATTGGCTAACTGACAGCTGTCTGTCTGTCTGTCTGTCTGTCTGTCTGCCTGCCTGCATACCTGCCTGTCTGTCTGTCTGTCTGTCTGTCTGACCAATCGGCCAGCCGGACTGGACTGGACTGACTGGTTGTGTGGCTGATTGGCTAACTGACAGCTGTCTGTCTGTCTGTCTGTCTGTCTGTCTGTCTGTCTACCTGCCTGTCTGTCTGCCTGTCTGTCTGTCTGTCTGTCTGTCTGTCTGTCTTTCTTGCTGGCTGTCAGCCAAGGGCCTGCTGATCCATGTTGGTTAAACGTGCATTAATCTGAGTTTGGCAGGGTAATCAACAACCTAACTCAACTGTGAAATTGAATTCGGCGGTGGAACATCGCAGGGCCAGTTTTATGCTAAAGCTGCAGAAAGAGAAAGTGCTGCAACATCAATTTGTCACCCAGAGCTGCTGCTGTACCATGCTCATGCACGCTTAGCTGTGTGTGTGTGTGGGTGTGTGTGTGTGTGTGTGTGTGTGTGTGTGTGTGTGTGTGTGTGTGTGTGTGTGTGTGTGTGTGGCCAATTCCCCATGCTGTCTACTGTTACATCCCAACCAGCTCACAACAACGGCGGTGAAAAAAGAAGGGTTTAGTTCAGCGGTGTGAGTGGATTGAATGAGAGAAAGAGAAGAGAAGGCTTTTTTTGTACAAGGTCCATGAGCCAAGAAGAATAGCGTACCTACAGTACCCATTTGTACACTATTGTAGTTAAATGAACACTGAGGTTTTTACTGTTGGTTTTTATTCCTACCCCAATAAAGCCTCTCCATGCAGATCAGGGAGTGTTGTTTTCTAAGCCGTGGTCTTATTTCTCGCCCACTTCCTTTTGTAGGAAACTACTGAACGACAAACACAAGATCCAAACCCCTTCAATCTGTTTCATTCCAGCTCAGTCCGACCGACATTTTTGAACACGGCTTCAGTGGTTATTCTTGTTTGCGTTTGAGTTTATTGTTCTCAAATAGAAACTATAATCAAAGAACGTTTTTCAAATTGATTAGATTTTTTTTTGCCAAAATATGGGTCAAAACATTGGTAATTGGTGGTCTACATCTATAGGACCAGCATCGAAAAACCAAACATTTTGCATCAGGGCAGCGGGCTCCAATATATTTTGCTAAATAAAATCCCTATGCTGTAGCTAGAAATGATACAAACGTACCAGTTTCGATAGAACACCCAGTTCTATCGAATTTACCAGCAGAAGCTATCAGTCGTGATCAGCTCTCACAGTTTTACAGCAAAATATTTTGACCGCAAAGCTCGATAATTGCTAAACCAATCAGACGAACAAAGATATTAAATAAACTGAAAACAGAATTACATCAAATGCAAACTCAAAATATGTCATAATTATGGGCAGGGTACAAGAAACATAGCTTTCATTTTGTTTTTAACGCAGCATTGGTAGTTATTAGTGAGGAGCTCATCCTCAATGCGATCCAGAGGTTTGGATAAAGGTTAAAGGTCGAATGAATATTCATATGATGAATTATATATAAAGTTTAAATTGTTGTTTTATTGCCGTAAATATGATGTAAGAGATGTTTTTGTTTTGTCAAATGTCTTAGATTTGTGTCGATTTCCTTGAGTTCCTTTCCTTGAGTTTGTTAGTTGATTAGGAAAAAGCTGAGAAATGGAAATGGATGGAATGCATTATGTGAATACAAACATGCTGTAAAAGTAAAAATTGGTGTCTTATAAACCCACGAGGGTTGGGAACAAATGTGTGTGTGTGTGACACGAAAATAAAAGAATCAATCAAAAATAGGAGGGAGGCAAACTGGAGCTGGACGTTGGATGGAATGCAATAATGTATTGAAGTCAAAGAGCAGGGTGGACAAGCTTATGAATACTTTCTTTTAATGGTTTAAATATTCAGTTCAGGAAAATAAAAGAAGACATATCACACTTTGTTTGTTTTCTCCCTTGTTTTTCGATGTGCACAGTACAGTAGGTAATGGTATATCATTTTACTGAGATCTCTAAAGAGCAACGATTAAGTTCCTGATTGAAACCTCAATACAATTATATTGAAAAACAAAAGATCAGAAAACAATATATGATATTATTTGATTGTCTTAAACCAATAATCTGAAGAAAATAAACATTGCTTATTTATAAGCTTGTCCACTCGGCTCTGATTGACATTCAAACACACTTGCGTCTCAGTGTGTCTACGGCGCATGCTATTGCGTAGATTAGAACATCTGAACTCTCCTTAAATATCATATGTCCTCTCTGTATGTTCCTTTAGTTTTCAATGGCAGAAATCATTCTTGCTCAAGAACAACCTCCTCAGAATGAGACTCATTTCGGTCATTTGTCAGAAAAATGACCCCCTCCGTGTGCACCTCCAATCCTGCTGGTCTTGCATTCTCCATAACTGTTGCTGGAAGTGTGCGTATGCATGTGTGTGCGCCTGCTTGTGTGTGTGTGTGTGTGTGTGTGTGTGTGTGTGTGTGTGTGTGTGTGTGTGTGGGGGGTACATTTCTCCTGAGTAGCTATTTACTGAGGCGTGCAGGTTAAATGGTTTTTCATCAAGGCACCCTGGGATCTGCATCAGCAAGCCCCACTTGCCTCGCCACTATTCCCGACTACAGCTGGTCGTGTGTGAAGGAGGGATAGTGGACTACATACTACTGTATTATGGTCCTATAATGACATGCTGCAATAGGAAAGCTTTGAAATATCATATGCCATTAAGGAAAGAAAAAGGGACCTTTCATATAGTCATTGAGTTGACTGGCTGGTTCAGCCTTTGTTCTGTATTTTTATGTACATATTCTGTCCTGTAAACATCATGGTAATGGAGTTGTTCACGACCAATTTTGCACCAAGCCCAGATTTCGTCTTTGGAGAAGTCATAAACCAGACAGACTAAACCCACCAAAGAGCAGATCTATGGTGAACTGCCACCAATAACAACAACCGTAGCATACATACATACATACATCTGGTCACAAAAGATCACGGGATCTATTGAATGTGAAGGAGGAGGTGACAAACTGACATATTGAGCCTGTGACACACCTAGTATGGCCCCTCCCCCTAGTAGTCACGTTGTTCATCCAGACACACCTAGTATGGCCCCTCCCCCTAGTGGTCACGTTGTTCATTCACCTAGTATGGCCCCTCCCCCTATAGTGGTCACATTGTTCATTCAGACACACCTAGTATGGCCCCTCCCCCTAGTGGTCACGTTGTTCATTCACCTAGTATGGCCCCTCCCCCTAGTGGTCACGTTGTTCATTCACCTAGTATGGCCCCTCCCCCTAGTAGTCACGTTGTTCATTCACCTAGTATGGCCCCTCCCCCTAGTAGTCACGTTGTTCATTCACCTAGTATGGCCCCTCCCCCTAGTGGTCACGTTGTTCATTCACCTAGTATGGCCCCTCCCCCTAGTGGTCACGTTGTTCATTCAGACACACGGAAAACCACTACTGTGGCCAGATGTCATGTGTAGCCTGACAGCGTGTCGCGGGTTCAACTCCCAACCACGACCACCTTCACATGCGTGTCACTCCCCATCATCTCTCCCCATTTCCTGTCAGTCTAGTGTCCTATAAATAAAGGCATAAAACCCCCAAAACAAATATAAAAAAAGTCTACTACAATGCACAAACTTAACATTTCCCCTTAATAGCATTGTTATGATGTGAAGAGGCATGTGATGAGAATGTTCTCACAAAGAACAATGAGTTTTAGGTTGGAAATATGCGTTACTACTTCTGCTGCTCTTTGAACTGCCTCATTCCATTTGTTTCACTATGCACCTCATGTACAGTATACTGTTGTTTTCTTTCCTTCTTTCTATCGATCACAATTTTTTACCCTTTTCTTGAAAACTGAAAATAATGTGAGCTTGTACGACGATCAAGTTTCACTTTTTTTGTTTACACGCGGAAACCTGTGATGTGACAATAAATTTGAAGTTTCATTCGATTTTAAATCAGAACATAATAGTGGGGATAATGGAGCGTCGCAGTCCCTCCCCCTTTCAGAACGACGAGTGGCCCAGGAAATGGTTCTCCATTCATTTTCACCATAGGCGATTCCTAAATTATTTATTTAAAGACGGTTACGCCGCGGACAAAGCCAACTCGGATCGTGACAAATCATGACAATGAACACAATGTTTTGGGCCAAACAAATAATTAGAAAGTAGAAAAAAACGGCAGGTTACAACACTTTTTTTGTTGTTTTTCTTCTTATAAATTATTTGATCGGCCCAAAACATTGTGTTCATTGTCATGATTTGTCACGATCCGAGTTGGCTTTGTAACCGTAACCGTCTTTAAATAAATAATTTAGGAATCGCCTATGGTGAAAATGAATGGAGAACTATTTCCTGGGCCACTCGTTGTTCTGAAAGGGGGAGGGACTGCGACGCTCTATAGTGTATGATTAAGGTATA